>NC_090172.1:69043364-69285864 GCF_024679245.1 Pseudorasbora parva | reverse complement strand
TATTCACAGCAAATTAATAGAGCTGTTTTATCTTCACACCAAAGGAGAGCGAGTGCAGGTGATGGGTGATTATCTGAAACATCTAATGGAGCCTTCGCGTTTCACTGCGGAAGTAACCATAGCAACAGGAAGCTGCCAAAGGCACAAAATGGCAGGTTCAAGAAGGAAAAGAGGGTCACTGTGCAAACTGAATGCGTATAACAGAAAACAACAAACATTTCACAACACTGCTGTCACGTGACCTCAATACACACACAGTTCTAGACCAGAAGTGCAAATGGTGTATGATCATCATAACTCTTGGCTGTACAGTCCAATAATGATTCAAAAAAACAAACAAAACAAACAAAACAGGCACACTTTACTTCTGTTGATGGTGAAGGTGGACACGGAGTGGAGTGTATTGCATTGTGGGACATTGCATTTATTTTGAAGTACTTTGAAAACGGCCTGTCTGGAAACCTATATGTGCTAAGGAGTTATATTCTTAGAAAAATTGCTTTTGTTCCTCTTTGGGTAAAAGTGTCTGCTAAATGCATGTTTACTCCTGTTCTGTGCCACTCCAAGTGCAAAAGGATAAGCTGAATCTTACACATTGGCTTATATACAGAAAGACACTCCCTTTATAATCATTACAAATGTCAGTTCAGTGTAAAATAACATTGTGTTTACATCTGGTTGTTGTTTTCCATTGAATGGATTTGTGAGCATGCAGTCCTCATGTCAATCTTGAGTACCTATAGAGCAGTATTGCATCCTTCATATCTCAGAAAAGTCTTTAGTTTTATTATATTTATAAAAGAAATATAGGCTGTATCAAGTCTTTCTGAGAAAAACCGAGCGGCTGGAGGCGTATCGAGTGGGCGGAGCTAAAGAATGACGAGCGCGCGCAGATATTGAATAATGATAGCATCTGAAAGCGGTGACGCCCTCAAGCGTGGAGAAGAAAACGTTACTCTAATAAACCATGACTATCAATCAGATTTAACTAATATAGATATGATCCAGAATCAGATCCGGAGGCTGCAATAAATTTGGCCTGTCAACATTTGTGTGTGTTTACTCGCAGTTTATGAGGACATGATTCGGTTTATGGACTCTTGTATGAGACTAAACCTTAGCAGTAGCAAGCAAAACGTTCTTGCATGTCATAGAAAAACAATGGAGTTGCGCATTTCAATAAAGAAGCACGCTTTGTGAGAAGGTCCCCTAGGTTTATGTTTGGGTGGTTTTACAATAATCAAACTGACAGCTATAGTGGTCAGCTAAACAAATGTATTTAAACACACACCATAGATCGCATGCTCCATTGATAAATGAACTAACGACAGAAGCGTGTGAGACGCGACTGAAGCGATGTTGTGAAGCTTCCCGTCATTTCTGCGTTCAAATCGGTTCAAATGCAGCGCTGCCTTCCCAGAATGCTGTGCTGAAGCGTTGAAGTCGCTCGACGTCACCCATAGGAATAAAGTGGAGCGCGGCGCGGACTATAACGACAGAAGTGTTCACGGACGACTGGATCTGCAGCTGAGAGACTGTTTACAGCGTGCTCTAGTCACGCGCGCGCGCACCCTACCGGGAGAAGAGCCCGTACGGCCCATACAAGGACCTTCCGCTCTATTAACGTCAAGTCGAGCCATACTCGAAAAAAACTCTCCGAAACTTGTGAGAAACCGGAAGGAGTATTTTTAACACAGAAATACTCCATCAAACGTCCAACATTAGTTTTTGAAACTTTGTCTGTGTTTAGGATAGGAATCCAAGTCTTTAACAGAGTAAAGCTCAGTATGCATGAAAAACAGAATTTCACCTCCCCTTTAAGGGCAGAAATTGTCCAGATACAGTTTTACAGGTCCATTTACAACCCTAGAAATTGTCCCTAGGATGTAATGCTCTGTTTTTGCCTTATTTGGAAGGGTCGTGAATATTAATGCAGCATTTCACCGCCCCTTTAAAGCAGCAGGTGTGTTCGTCATCATTCACGCCGGCTGGCCTCACGGATCGGCAAGATTTTACACCTGCAGTCGAAGGTTCAAAAGCCGTAGAATTTCTGCTTCCCGCTCACAAGGTGGTTGCTTTCTTTATCACACATGAAAAGAAATTACGCTGCATTTACACCAAATGCGAATAGAGCATCTGGAGCAAGTGATTTGTATATATGAGCCATGTTGAGTCAATGGAAGACGTGTTGATGCTAGGGGTGTAACGATTCGTTTTAACATCGATTCGATTCGACTGAAATATATCAGTCACACTAATTTAAATTTTGGCTAAAAAGTTACTGAATCGATTTCAAGTCACTGAATCATTTCGGATCATATCGTTCTAAATGAACCAATATCGTCCTTAAATCGTATCGACAACCTCAAATCGTGAAACGAATCGAATCGTTGCTAAGCGAATCGTTACACCCCTAATTGATGCGCTTCTGGAGGTCTTGCAGACATGTTTAGCGCAGCACGATAAACGCGGTTTCGTCTCATTTGTGCATCTAGTTCACGTGAAAGACTTGAATTGAGTGATTTTATTTGGTGCTTTGCGTGCATTCACATATTTGAAGTGAATTAGCGTCTGATGCCCGAGTTGAAAAATCTAAACTTGCTGCGTTCACATGGTGAAGTGACATGATAAACCGATGACAAGTCAATAGCGGCTGAGAAACCCTGCGTCATTTAAAAATAACTATTGGTATTGTGTCCCGAAATGTAGTTCAGACTTTTTCAGGTGAGAATGTAGTTGTTTAAAGCTCAAATCTGTGGGGGGTTTTTCTGTAGAGAATGGAAAATGTTATCTGCCGTTGTCGGAGTTGTGAGATCCAGTCAATCAGCGGGCGCTCAGTGCTCGATAACCCCAGCATGAGCAGTCTTTCCTGGGCTAGTCCTTCTGTCTCTGTAGTGGTTAAACATGAGCTATTACACGGCTCTGTGAAATACTTGATTCTGATTGGTCAATCGCTCATTCCAGCGGTATGTTATTTCCAGATAACACACACCGCTCATCCGGGTACTGCGAGTTATCTTGACCGGTTCTACTTCTGTGCTTAACGCTGGCGCCATCTTGTGGCTTAAACAGCCGTGGGTTACAATGGAAGACTTCAAGGCGGGTTTCCTTCATAAAGTTTTAAATATGGATATTTTTCTGACACAAACGCATCGATTGGAATCAGAAGGCTCTATTAACCCATCGCAGTCGTGTGGAGCACGTTATTGACGGACAGCTGCATTTAATGGACTTCAGAAACAGCTCCAACTACTGCTGGGATTAACGTTAGCCTGGACTTTTGAAATATAACTCTGATTGTATTTGTCTGACAGAAGAATGTCATAAACACCTATAATGACCTGAGGGTGAGTAAATCAGAGGCTTGGGTTCATCTTTGGCTGAACTAACCCTTTCAGCATTCATTCTCAACATTTAGCAGCAATAGATAAAGGCTTAAAGCAGTCTGGAACTGTTTGTCTTCGTGGAAGCTTTGCGTAAGAGCTAATAAAATATTTAATCTCAAGACAATATTTAGTGTGTAATTTATTTGAGACTAGTAGGCGTGTAATAAGCGGGATAATGTCCACCCAGCCGGTTGTTATCTCAGAATAAACCCCTTCAGAGTGACGCTCCGCTTCGCCTCGGGGTCCTGATCACTCTGAAGGGGTTTATTCTGCGATAACAACCGGCGGGGTGGACATTAGCCCTTACAAATAATCTTGTGTCGATCTGACAGCTGATCTTTGGTCTCATGAATCTATAATGTGAGGGCAAAGAGAAGTTTCATAACTATTTTAATGTTGAAGCCTACTAACGCTGACTTTCTTTCACTGAATGTTTTGCGTCATTTATTATAAAGCTCCTTATACCTTTTACTTTTATAATGGCTATTATTGATTACACATAAACTGGTATTTAACAAAAAGAGACTGGTTTGTGTTTTATATTTTGTTTGTTATAAATCTACATGCAGTGAAGATAATCAAGATGTGCGTTGCCTGAACCACATTTGTGTGACTATTAATTTTTTTTAAAAAATTATGAAAATAAAAAGAGGCAGAGCGGTGTTTTATAGATTTTTACATGTAGCAACAGAAACACTTTTCATTCAATACGTCCCGTACTGCTTTAATATGGAAGCTCGTTTCTGCCACATAATTGTGAGGTAAAACGTATCAATTTCTTCTTTTCTCAGAACCGTGAGATATAAACTTAAAATTGTAAACTATAAAGTCAGTGTTTCTATCAGTTTTAATATAATTTTATTTGAAGTAACTTTAATTATTTTTGATGACTTTTGCCAATGTGATTATACTTAAATAAATTCATAATAAATTCCCAATAAATTAGGAACTGAAGTTGACGTTGTTCTAGCTGTTTTGAACTTGAAACTGTGCTGCATTATATTTATTATTGGTAATTTGGCGTGCAGTTTTTATACTCCACGTTATGCCCGACCTGCTTTATAAAGGAAGGTCTACACACTCGAACATTTCTGGACTGTACGTACTAGAATAAAGCAGAATAAAACTATTTGGGCTAAATACAAATATTGTTTCAACTTGACAAATATGACAAAATAACATTTAGATTTAGGTTAACATTTAAATAACATTTACATTAAGATGCCGTTTATAGGGAGTTATGTATTCGCTAATACATGTTAGAACTCGCAGCAGTTTTGAAAGGTTTATATAAGTTTGATGTGCTCTGAATGACTTTGTGGAAGGATTATACTCTAGTTTTTAGTTCCACCTGAATGAATGAATGTTTTCGGTGGGTCCTGATTAAACAGTTCTGGAATTATCGGGTACTGTACCCTATTACAATATTAGACTGATTTTACATTTGCCTTTAAATTAATAATTTAATTTATTTCCGTATTGCAAATTATGCTTGCAAATTAGGTCTTTGAACTCCGTGTCTGTCATTTGGATGTGTGGAGAACACTTTATCTTTAATAAACTTTGAATCCTGGTGTTAATTTCCATACTATACACTGGTTTCTCTTCTGAGTTTCCAACAGTACTTCTAGGAAAATGTGATGGGCCATGCAGAATTCAAAGCCAGACCCTTTAATGTGTATTAGGCAGGCGTTTTCCCTCATGTTCCTCAGTTATTCACGGCATGTGGGACTGGTGTATTTACTGTTCAAGGTGTCGTTTATAGCTCATTAAAGTGACATGTCATAAAGTCTTAAACTAATTAAAATTTGACCGATGCTATTGGATAATGCATATGATATGCAGTAGACAGTGCTAGGCTTTATTTTATATTGAGTTCCTGTAGCTCAGAAAGTAAAGGATGACAATACCAAGGTCATGAGTTTGACTCCCAGGGAAGGTAATGTATGGTATAACGTAAAGGCAATCCAGAATTTTGATGTGCATCCTTTCATCCATCTTTCATCCATCTATTCACCTATATATACATGTTAGTTATTGCAGGTGCATATCAACACGTAATCATATGCGCATATTTTTTTATATTTTAACTGTTTATCTGCCGATTCCGATGTCGTGCCGATAATATCGTGCATCCCTAATATACATTATAAGATCTCCACAAACAGCATGACCAGCTTCATGCATTACTAACCAGACTGACTTTATTTCTGTCACACGTCTACAGAAGCTCTTATTGAGAATTAACCGAGGTTTAGATGTTCATGATTTATTGAAAATAATAGTTTTGTTAAAAAGTCACCATTATGGAGATCAGTGTTTCCTTTAGTTGGGTAGTTTGACAACATTAGTTTTCTGTCTCTGGTTGCTGTAACTTTATTATGGCAAGAAAAGAAGGAGAACATATGATTAGGTGATATAGTTCAATAAAAATCTCTAATCTGTTGCAAAAAATATTGTTGGTGAATATAAACTATTAATAAAAAACAACCACTTTAGGTAAGTGATGCGATGGATTTTGAAGTGAATTATTCTACACCATGAAGCTGAAAACTATACCAACAGATCATCTTTGTTTCTGGCTTCTTTCACAACATATTATGTGTTTTGGTCAACACCGTTGAGCTGTTACGAAGACCACAGACTCACATAAAAAGCAGAGAGTCAAACTGCCCAACTAAAGCAGACACTGATCTCCATAATGGTGAGCAAACATTTCTAATAAAACATCTAAACCTCTGTTCATCTTCAATAAGAGCTTTGGTAGATGTCTGACCGAAATAAAGTCAGTCTGGTTAGTAATAAGTGAAGCTGGTAATGAGTGTACGGCCATGCATTTCACCTGGTTTAACAAGTTTGTTCTCGAAATACAACACATTTATTCTCTACATTTCATTTTGCCCCTTTTCTCTAAATTTAACAAGTTTAATATTGCATTATAATGACTTTAACCTCAAGATGTGTATTTTTATTTTGTATTGCTTGGTCCTAATCCTCTCCAGTAAAATCCGTCCCTGGATGCATTTTATTTATAATTATAATTATTATTGTTTTCTATTTTACTTCACAGATTTTCTAATATGAAATGAAAAGTTCAAAATTTGTGTAAACCTATAACAGAGCGACATGCTTGCTTTCTCTTTCTCTCATTCTCTCTCTCCCTCTCTTTATCTTGTCTGATGGCAATTTTATCTACAGCAGTAAGAAGAATCTGACAATAACATTTTTTGGCCCATCATCCTAATGGTCAATAAACTGAAAGGTCAGTCATTTCAGGCCCAGATATTGCTCACGACGGTGGAGAGAATGGTCTGAATGCGAGGGTGAGAGATCGCAATATGAAGCTTTACAGAGTCCCGTCAAGCGCTATAAGCTTTGATGGCTGGAAATTTGGGGACAAAACATTTCATCCATTTACTGCAAGGCCCTCTCTTTCACACTCTGGAGCGGTGTAAAGGTCAGCTGTAGAGTGACTTTATAATAGTGTGCTGATATCCTGCACAACAAACACGTGGACCTTTCCCGTCGCATATGCTAGTCCTGATAATGCTAGCATACATTAGCACTGGGAGATCAAATGTTTTGATTGGGAGGTGTTTGTTTGTGCTGGCAGGTGAATATTCACCATGTTGTACAAAAACAAAATGCTAAACAATGTACGTATGGGATAAACAGTCATGATGCTTTCAGGACATCATATTTAAATATGATAATAAACATAACAACAATGTATTATGATGCCCTTCACACCTCTAGTGTTTTCATGTTCAGACACACACACACACACACACACACACACACACACACACACACACACACACACACACACACACACACACACACACACACACACAGCCTTCAAACCACCATCTCTGTCTTATTTGAATCATCTTCTCAAGCAACCAATAAGACATAAAATCTTTATAGATACACCCTAGCAACCAGTTACAGAACCCTAGCAACCACCCTACATACCAAGCATAACAAGCAGCCTTTGGCGTATCAGCATTGGCAGGTGCCAAACCACTACCTAACAACCAAACAGAGTCCTTAGCAACTGTTTATCAAGACCTATAACTCGTGTTAAGAACTTTATAAAAACTCCAAAATATCCATCTGTGACAATTACCAACTGCTTACCAAGACCATAGCAACTGCCTAGCAATGCCTTATCAACCACCCAGAACCGCCTAGCAACCACCCAGAACACCCTAGAAACTGCGTAGCAACACCTTATCAACCAACCAACCAAAACACCCTATCAAACTTCTAGCAACCACCCAGAATACCATAGCAACTGACAAGGAATGCCTTAGCAACCCCCGAGAACACTCTAGCAACTGCTTAACAATGCCTTATCAATAGATAGATAGATAGAAAGTTTATTGTCATTACAAATTTACAAGTACACAGCAACGAAATATCGTTTGGAGAAAGCCTCCGGGCTGCAGCTAATTACAGCGCTGCCACACGCTCTCCGAAGAAAATAAAAATGCAGATTTTGCAAAGCATAGCATACATACATACAAGAAACACAGCATAACATAACACAGCACACGTGGTCACGTGATGGGATTTTTTTGTTTGGATTGGGTAAGGGAACGAGGGAGGGAAGGAGGCAGACGGATGGAGGGGGGGGATGGGATCGGGTGAGTGTATGGTGCGAGTAAGAGTCTGAGCTGCAATCACCCAGAGCTGCCTAGCAACACCTTAACAACCACCCAGAACACCCTATACATCTCCTAGCTATCACAAAGAATACCATAGCAACCGACTAACAATGCCTTAGCAACCCCCCAGAAGACCTTAGCAACCAAGTGTAGAGTTTTGCCACTGCATGCACTACTCACATTTTCTTCAGGAAATGAACATTTTAGTCAAGTCAAGTCACCTTTAATTATATAGCACTTTTACAAGTCGAGTTGTTTCGAAGCAGCTTCACAGTGTTAACAGGAAGATAATGCAACAGAATTTGATTGGGCTGTACAGCCGCTCTGGAGAAAACGGGTAAAGGTTATCCAGCTCAGGTCAATTATCATATAGTGTCAATGCGGGCGGATCGGTAATATAGTTGAATATTTTGAGTCCACAACTGAGCAAGACAAAAGCCAGAGGCGACGGTGGCAAAGAACCAAAACTCCTTCAGGGCCAGAATGGAGAAAACATTGTTTTATAATTTTAGTACTGTATATAATTTGTTTTTGCATGTTTGGATGAGACAGGTTGAGTTTATGGCCAAGTGACCCTGAAATGAACATCGCAGAATAAACAGCAAATCAAGAAACCCAGAGAACACACGGTTCCTGTAGAGATGGAGACATAAATTTGCTGAAATGCAGCAACCAAATTTGTTGTTGTATTTATTTATTTATTTTTGAATAATGATTACACAGTGTTCGCGGCAGTGCTCGTCTGTGGCTGAGAGTGATGAGCGAGATCAGACTAATATACTGATGTACCTGCTGCAGGGCAGACGTGTCTCCATCTGGCTGTCGTGGCAGTAGATTACACTGGATTTTATTCATACATGTCTTTAATACACAGGCCTGGCTGAGCCAGACTACAGCAGTGCTTGAATAAACGAATATCACATTAGAGGCAGAAGGACAGTATTAAGCAAATGTCCAGCGTAACAGTTTAAGTGTCACTTGTGCTTTTCACCTCCCCAGCTCTGACAAAGTCCAATGAAATTCTGTCGTTGTGAGGGAACGAGAAAGGAAAAAAGAAGTACGGAGGGAAAAATAGATCAATATTTAATTTTCTCTGCTGGTGAAATGTTCAGCGTCTAATCAGCAGGGACTGGGAAGATGACACCAGGAATGTCAATTAGATGATCATCTCTCCTCTTCATCAGTCACGTTACCCTGGAGGTCAAACCCAGGGTTCAGAGGTCAAATGTTTGCTAACTATTCAGTTAGATAGGCCATTTAGAGTCAAGGGGATCAGAAGACAAACTAGGGTAACACGTAAAGTCCACTTTAGACATTCTACTAATCTGCAAACATTTAGATTAGCATTACACCAGCAGCCATATCACCCTGCAGCCCAAGACTGGTTTCCCACTGAAGCTAAGCAGGGCTGAGCCTGGTCAGTACCTGGATGGGAGACCAACTGGGAAAACCAGGAGCTGCTGGTAGAGGTGTTAGTGAGGGTCCAAACCCTGTGGTCTGTGTGGGTCCTAACACCCCAGTATAGTGATGGGGACACTGTACTGTCAAAGAGCACCGTCCTTCGGATGAGACGTTAAACCGAGGTCCCGACTCTCTGTGGTCATTAAAAATCCCAGGATGTCCGTCGGTAAAGAGTAGGGGTGTAACCCCGGTGTCCTGGCCAAATTTGCCTATTGGCCCCTGTCCATCATGGCCTCCTAATAATCCCCCTCTCCTGACTGGCTCCATCACTCGATGTCCTCTCCACCAATCAGCTGCTGTGTGGTTCTGAACGCTCAGTTCTGGCCCAATATGGCTGCCGTCGCATCATCCAGGTGGTGCTGCACATTGGTGGTGGTTGAGGAGATTCCCCTTCTATGTAAAGTGCTTTCAGTGCCTAGAAAAGCGCTATATAAATGTAATGAATTATTATTATTTATTATTAGATCTAACTGTCATTAGAGTATTTGTAGACTGTCTGATTGATATTTACTAAAACTTTATTTTGTTGGTCCCCCAACAGACATTCTACTGACTATAAGCAGCAGCGTAGCACCAAATTTTGGGCCCTGGGTATAAACCATCTTGCTGGGCCCCCGTACCATGTATGTGTATGTATAGAAAACTGACTTATAACCCCCCCCCCCCCCCCCCCCCCCCCGCCTCGGGCCCTGGTTACTCGGTAACCTTTATCCCCCCAGTCCGACGCCCCTGACTATAAGTAACTTGGCAAATACATGTCGACTTACTCTACTAAGCCGAACCCTAACACCTCTCCATAACCTTACCAGTCTAATAATACTCTAATGAGAGTTAGTCGACATGTAGTTGCAAAGTTACTAAGAGTTGGTAGAATGTTTAAAGTAGACTATCGAAATAAACTGTACCCCAAATGAGGACTAGCACTTCTGGTTCGTTTGACGTCAGAGTTGGGTTCGCCTAGTTCTCACTCACTGCTCCTTTCTGCTTGACTTCGGTACAAATGAACTCCATGTCCTAACGCTAATCAATCAGACCTCAAAATACCACCGAAAAGAATCAGGAAAAACAAGTTACACCATAAGTTAGTAGACATTAGCTTGTTTAAGCCTGTGATTCATCAAACAAGACCAAGTTTGGTTTATTTCTAAAGCACATTTTAAAAATGGCCACAGGCCAACCAAAGTGCTGTACAACAATAAAAAAAAATGAGTACTCAGAAATTAAACCACAAATAGTTAAGAACAACAAAGAACCAGACAAAACTGCCTACTAAAAGCCAAGGCAAAAAGAGCACTAATGATCAGAGAGACAGGAAATGAGAAGCACACAGGAAGATCGGAGGGGAACAGCGCTCATATTCACGGGCCATTCAACTGCTCTGATTTAAAGCTGATTTAAGTGTTTGGTAGCTGTGGGAAAGGACAAAGAAACAAGTGTACTTTGAGTTTGTGATGATTTATTGCATTTATATACAAGGGGTGGCGAACTCCGGTCCTGGAGAGCCTCAGTAACTCTTCATACTCTGTTGATTCACCTATATCCCTCAGTCTTGGCTGGTTCCTATCCGAGCCAGGGAGATGGAGGGTTTGGGCCCTCTCCTTGGACAGCATGCCAAATAAACTCGAGAACTGACGGAGCTCCAAACTCAAATAACGCTGCTTCAGAAAAAAGGACTTGGCACAAGAAAAAGAGCGAAGCAGTGACTGAAACACGCCTGACAACCTTGCAGTCCTTCCTTTCCTCCACATCACTGAGGGCCAGAATCTCAGGCCTATTTTGGTGGCATAATGAGGCACAGAAGAATATCAGCGTGAACATTTGACTGAGGGCCAGAAATGCCCTTGTCCAACATCCTTAAGGAACCGCCAGATGAACACGTTAGCTGTGATTCATCTGGAATTACTCCCTCTACAATCCTAAACCCAGAGATTGACGCTCATCTCCTACGGGAGCACAACTTAACAATCCCTGTCATTGTCACCGATGAAGAAATGACCTGTGGCTCAGTCTGTTAGCTGTAATTTATTTATCTCTGTGTTTTTATGTCTCTTGTGCTGCTCCTGAGGCTTTCTAGATCATTGATTTAACACAGGCAGTGGTCAGATTATGTCATAGTCCATTTAGCACAAAACCCCCAATCTCAGAACAGAGTTTAAATATAAAGACACAACATGAAATGAAAATGTTATCTTATTAATAATGTTTATTAATGAGGTTTATTTTTCTCCATCATGCCCTGGTGATATTTTTGTTCCTTGCCACGGTCGTCTTTGGCTTGGCTTGCTCAGTTGGGGACACTAAAATTTTGATTATTCAAATAAATATCCAAATAAAATGAATTAATTGGGCCTTATTTAATTCTATAAACTATACTACTGATCTGCCAACATTGTCTCTCTCTGATAAATTAAAATAAGCTGATAACATCACTGTTTCCTCCAGAACGACTGTACAGCCAAATCTAATTCTGCTGCAGTATTGTCCTGTTTAACACTGAAGCTGCTCTGACACAATCGGCGCTGGAGAAGAGCGAGAGAAATAAAGTTGATTTGACTTAATTTTGGTAATAATTAAATATATAATAAAATACAGTAAATTCATAAACCAGTAATTCATGATCCAGCCAAACTCCAGTGGATAAAACCTATTTATTTCCTGCTGATTATGTTTCACTTCAGAAATGTAGATATGGTATAATTTTTGGCTGAATGTTTTGCTGTGTAAATGAAGGACTCCAGTTTTTGCTAAAGAGAAACAGCACTGCAAGTGATGATCCGTGAATATGGCTCTTAAATGATCTATGGATGAAATGTAATGTGTGCCGCGCGCTTCGCCGTCCAGCTCACCGCTCTAAATCAACACAGCCGACATTTACAGGAGAGCACTTGAAATGTCAGTGTTGGTGTTCAGCAGGTGTTTCTGTCTCACTTGAGTCTCCAGGGAACATGCGAGGGATGAGGTAGGAAAAGAAAATACTGCATCTGCAGAAACTGTAAAGGTCCGTGATCATCAAAATGTAAAGTGTACATACATGATTTTACATTGTACTTACATTTTAAAAAAATACTTGCATGTAATAGCGTCTATAATTATTTTTTGTAGTTAAATTATTAATTACACAGTTGGCACTTCCCTTACACCTAACCCTACCCTTAAACTGACCCACACCTGTCCCTAACTCTACCCGTATCCCACCTCAATATTAGCAAAAGTGTTTTGCAATATAATATGAACACAATAAGTACATTGTCCTTACTTTTTGATGTAAGTACATAGTAGTTAAGGCCACCTAATATAAAGTGGGACCTGCTTTATACAGTACATAGTGTCTCAAAGCAGCTTTCCGGTGATAAAAGGAAAAATATGCATTTCAGCTGTTGTTCAGTGTTGAATCAGATCCGTTGTAAATATCATCAATTATTCATTTGTTTATTTAATCTATAAAGCAGATCTGCAAACAGTGATGCTTTTCATGCACTAGACGTGAAGGACTATAAAGGGTTAAGAGATTATATCCCTTAAGAACTGGAGCTAAACCATTTAGTGCTTTGAGTAATCAGCAGGATTTTAAAATGTCTGCGATGTTTAATAGGGAGCCAGTGCAGTGTTGACAGAACTGGACTAATATGATCATACTTCCTGGTTCTAGTAAGAACTCGAGCTGCTGCGTTTTGGACCAGCTGGAGTTTGTTTATTAAGCGAGCAGGGCAACCACCCAGTAGAGCATTACAATAATCTATCTATCTATCTATCTATCTATCTATCTATCTATCTATCTATCTGTCTATCTGTCTATCTATCTATCTATCTATCTATCTATCTATCTATCTATCTATCTATCTATCTATCTATCTATCTATCTATCTATCATGGACCAGCTGGAGTTTGTTTATTAAGCGAGCAGGGCAACCACCCAGTAGAGCATTACAATAATCTATCTATCTATCTATCTATCTATCTATCTATCTATCTATCTATCTATCTATCTATCTATCTATCTATCTATCTATCTATCTATCTATCTATCTATCTATCTATCTATCTATCTATCTATCTATCTATCTATCTATCTATCTATCTATCTATCTATCTATCTATCTATCTATCTATCTATCATGGACCAGCTGGAGTTTGTTTATTAAGCGAGCAGGGCAACCACCCAGTAGAGCATTACAATAATCTAGCCTTGAGCTCATGAACGCATCGACTAACTGATATAACTGTAGATATATTTTTAAGATGAAAAAAAAGTGAAAAGATGCCTTAAACGGGACTTACACTGCGCTGTATCATAACTATTCAGTGTTCTCATCCATATAATGTTTATTTTAGGTTTCAGAAATTCTATACTAATACAACTACATTTATGTTTCAATGGAAGGTGCCATAATAATCCGTTTACTTATAATTTAATTGTCTTATTTATATCCAATACACATTGTGTAGGAAACGATGAAGTTTACACATTTCTTCACCCAGTTCACCGTGAGAAATGGATGAATTGACGACAGATTTAAAATCCGACAGATGTGAATCCGAGTTTTGGAGCAAACTGACATTACGTGTTATCGATCAACTAAACATGATCATTATAAAGAGAGTTTAAATGACAAAAGACTTTCACTTACCCCTTTTCCACTAAGGGTAAGTGCTATTGCTGGTTCGGAGCCATAGCCCAGTTTCGAATCAGTTCTTTGTCTTTCCACACCCAATGCACCAGCTCCGAACCAGGAAAAGTGGTTCTTAAGTGGCACCAAATCATTGCTGGACTAGAATTAAGAACCGCTTGCGCCAGGGGCTGGGGGCGGAGCTACCATGACCAACAAGACAAACACAAACTTGGGTTCGGCATTTTATTAATAGCAGCTAATTAAGCTAACAGCTGCTTGATTGTAATCTCTGTCTATACAAATTACGGCGAGCTGCACGAATGTGTTGGATTCGTTGTGTTTGGATGCCCATGTAGGATCATAAAGCCATGAGCATCGATAGTAATGCAACGTTCACCATAGTGGAGGGAAGGCTGATTCAAGTTGCATCACCGTTGTGTAGACCGATCGCCGTATGACATCAAAGTACAGTGAAATCATACGACTCCTTAGGCCTTTCAATCGTTCATGCTGTATTTTGATGCATCACGAACAAGCCTGGTGTGTGTGTGTGTGTTTCTGAGAAAGATTAGACATATACAGTGACGTAAAACCTGGCTCTGTGCTGGCTCTCTAGCCTGTGGAAAAGCAAACCGGTTCTCAGAAGGCTCCTCAGTCGGACCAACTCCAGAATGGCACTAGCACTGGCTCTGAACTAGCACCCGGTTCATTCTGGTGGAAAACGGGGAACTTCCACATACTTGACAATTGGAATATATGGTTCATGATATGATTAACAAACTTGTGAATTTGTTAGTTATATTGGGGCAGACTAGGCCTCTGCCACAGCGTTGAACACACACTTCAGAGGAGAATCACTTACAAGCATTTAATTGGCTGAGCTTCAGGCTGTTTGAGAGAGAGAGAGAGAGAGAGAGAGAGAGAGAGAGAGAGAGAGAGAGAGAGAGAGAGAGAGAGAGAGAGAGAGAGAGAGAGTGATCAGATGGGGTTTGGCGTAGAGTGAAAGAAAGGATAGGGAGAAAGACTCGACTTCTCAGTGTTATTTACTTCTTTTGCTCTTCTGCATGTCAAACAGGCCGAGAGGAGAGACGCAAATAAAAAAGCGAAATAACAGCCTGTGGGTCTGAGCGCTGAGCTGACGCAGCTCCGTGAGCCTCAAGACGACCTTTAAGGCCACTCAAACGCTGGCTGACTCAAACACGCCGCAGATTCAGTGTGTGTAGATGCACATCATGCTCTGTAATGCTTGCTTATCTCTTACTGTCCTTCTGTTTCTGGAAGGACACTGTCTTGAAGGGCTTCACGCTCTATTAAAAAAAAAACCCAGTTCAACAAGCGTAATGGCCGAGATCCTGTAGTACTGCAGAAAGACACATATAAGAATCTCTTTCTGTGGCGTTCTCTGTTTATTTGTATTTGCCATTATTTAGCATCTTTAGAGTCTAACACTGGTCTGTCATACTGTCATTTCTTTGGCTCTAAAAGCCCAAACAGACTCTGACATTATAAACAGACTCACTCACATTTCTCATGCAAATATATTCACACAACAGATTTGCATTATAAACGGAAAGTTAATCCTTCCTGGTGTAATTTGGTGCATAGAAGCTGAGGGTAGACAATGCCACTTATTAATTTGTAAGGACGGTGTTCATTAGAAAGCACAACAAACAAGCAGACACAGGAGAAATGTGAATCTCTCATTTGTGAGGAACAGAGGAGCTCTTCATCCCAGCAGCCATTAAAAGCACACAAATTAAAGCGTTGGCTTTAAGGGAATAACGGACGGGCTCAGGAAGATTAGCAGCAGATTATCTGTCTGTCTATATATCATTTGCATAGATGCTATTCATTTTAAGATGTATCGAGTACATCAGGTGTTAAGGAAGTGTTCCCGGTTCACACTGACCTAAATTATGCAGCCTAACAATAATTAAACTCATTTCTACTGTGGCTCAATTAAGGGGTTGGTGGTTCCAGAAGCCATTAGAGGCAGACGCCGTGAGAATTCTTGCATTCAGACAGAGGCATGATTCTGGATTCTCTACTTTTATTGTTATTTTGATTTCTTATGTACTTGCTGTGATTATTTTAATTCCTTTTAAAAAGTGCCTTGCCTAATTTGAATAATATAAATTGATAATGTTCTGTGTGTGTGCCATAGTAAAGAGATGTGTTTTTAGTCTAGATTTAAACTGACAGAGTGTGTCTGCTTCCCGAACAATGCTAGGAAGACTGTTCCAGAGTTTAGGAGCTAAATAGGAAAAGGATCGACCGCCTGCAGTTGATTTAGATATTCTAGGTATGATCAACTGGCCAGAGTTTAGAGACCGCAATAGACGTGATGGAGTATAATGGGTTAAGAGCTCGCTTAAGTACTGGAGCTAAACCATTTAGTGCTTTGAGTAATAAGCAGGATTTTAAAATGTCTGCGATGTTTAATAGGGAGCCAGTGCAGTGTTGACAGAACTGGACTAATATGATCATACTTCCTGGTTCTAGTAAGAACTCGAGCTGCTGCGTTTTGGACCAGCTGGAGTTTGTTTATTAAGCGAGCAGGGCAACCACCCAGTAGAGCATTACAATAATCTATCTATCTATCTATCTATCTATCTATCTATCTATCTATCTATCTATCTATCTATCTATCTATCTATCTATCTATCTATCTATCTATCTATCTATCTATCTATCTATCTATCTATCTATCTATCTATCTATCTATCTATCTAACTATCTATCTATCTATCTATCATCTATCTATCATGGACCAGCTGGAGTTTGTTTATTAAGCGAGCAGGGCAACCACCCAGTAGAGCATTACAATAATCTATCTATCTATCTATCTATCTATCTATCTATCTATCTATCTATCTATCTATCTATCTATCTATCTATCTGTCTGTCTGTCTGTCTGTCTGTCTGTCTGTCTGTCTGTCTGTCTGTCTGTCTGTCTGTCTGTCTGTCTGTCTGTCTGTCTGTCTGTCTGTCTATCTATCTATCATGGACCAGCTGGAGTTTGTTTATTAAGCGAGCAGGGCAACCACCCAGTAGAGCATTACAATAATCTAGCCTTGAGCTCATGAACGCATCGACTAACTGTTCAGCATTTGGCATTGAGAGCATGTGCCGTAGTTTAGATATATTTTTAAGATGATAGAATGCAGTTTTACAGATTAAAAACGTGGCTTTCAAATGAAAGATAGGTATCAAAGAGCACACCCAGGTTCCTCACTGGTTCCTCCAGGTTACTACGTGCAGAGATTTTTGTCCAATTATAGATTTTTCAGAATTAAATTGTAGGAAATTACTAGTCATCCCATTTATTTATATATCAGTGATGCATTACGTTTAGGTGTGTAACGATTCGTTTTACAACGATTTGATTCGTATCACGATTTGAGGTTGTCGATATGATTTAAGGACAATATTGGTTAATTTAGAATTACATTTTAAAAATTTAAATCAGTGTGACTGTTTTATTTCAGTCGAATCGAATCGTTGTTAAAACGAATCGTTACACCCCTAATTACGTTGATTCTTGAAGAAATCTAGAGCTGAGTATCGTCAGCATAACAATGAAAACTAACGCCATGTTTCCTAATGATATCTCCCAGTGGAGCAGATACAGGGTGAAGAGCAGCGGTCCTAACACTGAGCCTTGCGGTACCCCATACTGAACTTGTGATCGGTGTGACATCTCTTCATTTACTGCTACAAACTGATAACGGTCAGATAAGGACGATTCAAACCATGACAAAGCAGTTCTACTAATGCCAACATCATTATTGAGTTATGACCACGATCAGGTGATAAGTGTGAAATGGTCAAAATCCTGACTGAAAATCCTCACAGATACATTCTTTCTAAAAAGAGAACACTGTTGACAGCCTTTTCTAGTATTTTGTAGTATTTTCTAGTATTTTGTTCAGAAAGGGTAGATTTGAGATTGGCCTGTAATTGACTAATTCTGTAGGATCAAGTTGCATTCAAGTTGTATTAATAGGCTTGATAATAGCTTCTCCTATAGCTATTCACGAATGAATGGAATTGTTGCTTAGGGGTGTCTAAAGCACAACGTCTGATGTGATACTGTAGTAGAGGGTTACATGGTTTTAATTTCGAATCAATCTTGCAAGTAAAGAAATTCAAAAGTCATTACTGCTGTGCTGTTTTAAAACATCAGTCTTTCTATCTGTTTATCTATGTGTCTATTCGTTCGTCTGTGATGATCTCTTTCTCCTTAATCCACTAAAAGCAAACAAAAGTGTAAATAACACTAAGACTTAAATCATGTCATATTGAATTATGTGAACACCACCAGAGTATGAACCCCGCTGTACCCCATATGCATCTTTCAACCTCAATTATTCACATCTAACCAATTTGCTCACAATCATCTCCCTCTGCACATAATAAACTTCTCAGAACACGTCAGTGGTGAACCGACCCAAACACGGGCAGCACATAAAGTCTCATTAACTCTTATAAAGAAGTCATTGACAGCTGTGTCTGTCTCAGCCTCTGCTAATCTACTGATGTGTTTGACATCGTCCTACATTCGTTCTTCGTCTATCAGCCGCTGTTCATCTGATGAGCATGTCTGTGCTGAGAAGCCCATATAAATGCAAACAGTGATGCATTGATTTTACTGGGGTTTTCTGTATTTCATGTGTCAGCCTCTTAACGAGAATGTGATGAAGGTGAACGTGTGAATGTTTTTCATCCAGAACTTACTGTGTGTGTGTCTGTGTTTCAAATCTGCCATTTTCTTTTTTTAATTTTCTCCTAATCCATGTTCTCGTGTGGGGCTAAAAGAATCGACATAAAATCAAAATCACGATAAGACTTTTATCAGCTTGCAATTCAATCAAATAAATATAATTCCACATACACTGTATAATTTACATGTTCATTATCATGTGAACAGTGTTTTCAGTTTCTCAGAGGGACTCCAAAATAAAAGTTATAAGGCTTAATATTTGAAAATAAAGAAATCAAGACTTATAGTTGTATACTTACACTGAAAAATCTGAATTAGTTAGACTTGCTTTAAAAAAACAACAACATGAAAACGTTTGCCTTATGCCTGGTTCAGACTACACGATATTAGCCCCAATTTGGCACGATCTGTTTGACGAAAGGTGTCGTAGGGATTCGTAAACGATAATGGACATCGGGACAGAAGAATCGATCGTTTCATCTCGTAGAGTGTGTCATAGTATACGACAACTGAATCCACGTCTGCGATAGTTCACCACGTCACGACAGAAAGACTAGCATGTTTATTTTTTCTTGCGGTCCTTCACAACGGGTTCTGTCACGTGTGACGCTGACCAACCGGAGCACAGACAGTTTTCGTACACAGGTTTCAAACACTGCGAAACGCATGAGAGATGACGGAGCGGCTAACTTTAGGTGGAATTATAAAATGGAGGAAAGGTTCGTGGTGCTGTGGCAACAGTACTCCTGCCTGTACGGTGTGTCGTCGACGGACTACCACAACCAAATAAGAGAAATGCTGGCGAACGATAGCGGAAGCCCTTCAGGAACCCGGCGAGTAACGTTACTGGAATGTAAGCTTAAAAGATGTTTTACAAATACGTTGTGGTGGCAAGCTTTAACTACTGACTAACAACTAAATATTTAATATAAAAAGAACAATATTTTACCTCAAGTTCTCTTTGGAGGATTGACAGCCCATCCTCTTCCAGCAAGCCAGGAACGTGTCCTTTATTGGATTTTCTTTCTATTTTTGCGCTTTTCTAAACATAAAACAGCCAAAACACGCTGCTTCAGACATCGTTTGGTTACGCTCTTGTTTCTGAAAGTCGATGACATCAAGCACGTCGTGACAACAAGCGATGATTGGTCGAGTAGCAACGTGTAGTCTGAAATGTTCAGGACACGACAAGATTTTAGGGATAAAAATTGCGTAATCTGACACAGTAACTATCGTAACAGACAAAAATATCTTGTAGTCTGAACCAGGCATTAGAAAAAACTATGTGTGAGCCTCAAGCATGATCAATAACAAGATATTGAGAGACATGAGAGACATAATCACAATGTATGATTTTTTAAATATTTATTTGTATGATACAGCTGCAGATAATTATTTGAACACCCGTCTATCCGCTAGAAAATTAAATCAACTTTAAAATGCCCATCTCCACTCCATTTATTATCCTAAATTAGACGCACCTGTTTGAGGCTGTTATCTGCATAAAGACACCTGTCCACCCCGTACAATAAAACACATCCCTCCCTTTGAAATCAAATAACTGTGATTTATTGTTGCGTCACTGCATAGATAGGAAGGGAATTACAATAATATAAAAGAAGTTCACGAGTCCGACCAAAAGGAAAACTGATCTCCATAATGGTGATCACAACTGAAAGCTTTTAGGAACATCAACATGAGTTTATGAAGTCTTATTCAACATGAGTTAATGAAGTCTTACTCAACATGAGTTTATGAAGTCAGCTCATGTGATGTTCTCTCTAATATTTCAGTCACATTGATAATTCATCATTCAAGATGACTTTTGGAAATGAGTGAGTTCAAACAGAGAAAGCAAACTGCAGAAGTGGGGGAAATGAGAGAAAAGACTATTAGGAATTGCCCCGCTCTCAAAACTGCCACTCAAACTAATCAATTAAACTGAACTTGGGTTTTCTGAGTAAAAAAAGGCCACAGATATCTTCCATACTCGGCAATGATTGAAGGAGGCCTACTTCTACTACATATCGTCACATTTTTATATTGCGTTATCTCGATATAATGATGTACCGTTACAGCCCTAATGATGCTTTTGGCTGAGTGTTGATGAAGTACTTTACTGATGAAATCCTTCTGTAAAACAGCAATGTTATAAGCTCACAGAAAACGAACCCCCGAAGGCTTGAATGTCAATGTCTAGTGCAGCACACGGCCGGTGTTCAGGTGCACTGTTTGAGTCACTGTTTGACAAAATGAAGTTTTGTTTGATTCTAATTAGGGACGGGTGTTGACAGCAGGACAATGGCACAATTCAGTGTTGCTAATGAGAACTAGAGTTTTTTTTGGCCGCTTTCCTAGAAGCTTTGCAGAAATGGCGTGTAGCTCCACCAGGCCGACCACAGAACAGCTCAGAACAATGTCAGTTATTTACAAAGAAGCGGCCGTATCCAAACCGTGATGACATGGGCTAACAAGCAATTCAACAGCCAATTACAGGCCACTTTTTTTGTAACTACTCATTGCAATTTCATAAAGTCTACACACATCACTTTAACGCCAACACTTTGATTTCTATACATCAGTTTGTCTGCTCTTGTGGGTTAGTGGAAGAGTGGAGCTGCCTACTCTGGCCTTGCTGGACCCAGGAGAGATAAAACGTATCTTGTTGTATTATTTATTAACGACTGCAGATATCATGGTTATACATGCTGTAGGTCTCCCTCCTGCCTTCCCTGAGCCTCAAAGCAATTAAAGTGGTGCAATGAAACTGGACAGGTCATGCTAGGCTAAACCTGCACATTCTTTCACACTTTAACTCAGCTATCTTAGGCCTCAGAGACCAGGGGCTCTAGTTTAATCTCAGTGGGTCAAGAGCTCACCCACCGCAGCTGTAATCCAGCAGTGAGAGCTTTAGCAGTTCTCACATGTCAGCACAGGGACCTTTACACAATTAACTGCGGCAATGCAGCTTTTCTCCAGTCTATGCTGTAATAAGTGCATTTTGTGTAATATGGATGTTAAAATGCTTTTAAATGTCGAATGGGTTGAGTTGAGGAACAGGGAAACCCAGATGGTGACACTGGGTGTGTTTACATTCACGTTCTTCAGCCGATTATGCCTAATAATCCGACAATGATCATGGTCATGTAAACGCGGTAACCCGTTTTCTTTTATCAGAGTATGGTCATAAACGGCGTAAGAATAAACCGGTCGGGACAGGGAGTTTTTGCCTCTTACCCTGATTCCACGCTGCATGTAAACGCATGAACTGATCTCCATTAGGTTTAATGGAAACACAATCAGAAAAAGCTGCATCTTGTGTTTACGAGACTGGCATGGCTATTTTGTGATATTTCAAGACATTAAGCTCTACATATGGTAAATCCACAGCTTTAAAGAAATTTACTTTGGGGGAAAAAAACTAAGCTCTTTTATTCTACAAGATAAACTTGTCTCGTAAATGCAGTGTAGTTTGATGGAAAATGAACTGAGGTAGTAATGGCCACAGTTTTCTTCTTCACGCAGAGCTGAACTCCAGCACCTGTCTGGAAGTTTTCATTGACCATAATGACCTTGATTAGCTGCTTCAGGTGTGTTTAATTAGGGCTGGAGATGAACTCGGCTGTGATTGGCTGATCCGTGACAAATAGCTTCTACTTGGTTCTCTTGGGCCTCTGCCAACTTCCGAGGACCTAATAAGTCTTTAAATTATTTAAACTACACAAGTTGAAATTACTCTCTTTTGTCTAAGACAATATTTGAAGAGCCTTCTATCTAGGCTGCAAATGTACCTCTGATTTAATTTTGTCAGTTTAATCTTTATCTTTTATTTGTTTGAATATCTCTATGGTTATTACCAGTCATTTTTGTAACGTTACACGTTTTGATATATAGATGAGATTTGATTCCATTGCTCTAAAGGACTGTGGGCCTATGATGGACCGCTCCATACGGATGTTATATCTGCTTCTCACAAATAATGATCAGACATCATCAGTCAGAATGGGTCAAACTGTGTCTCCATACATAAAAATATACAAATGAATATGAAATTAGTTTAGAAGGACAGGGTAGTCTAATGCCGAGTTCACACTGCCCGATTTTAACCTCGATTTTTGACTTGCCGACAGGTTTGGCAAATCACAGACACATGCCTAAAATCATCGGCAAATCGGTGCTCGTGAACGCCAGTGACAATCTCTCAAGAGAGAATCACAAAAGAGAAAAAAGTAGTGGAGGAAGAGTTTAGATTTTTATTTAAAAAAAAAAAAGGTTACAGACTGCAGCTTTAATATATATACATATTATAATGTTCATTTTAGTTTTTTGTTTTTCTTCTGTTGAAAGATAACCATAAACAGTGATGAAAGCCAAAATATTAAATGTTGTGGATTTACTGAGTCATTGTTTTTAATGTTTATTGAATATTTTGACCCTGCTTTTGGGGGTTTTGATCACTGAAAATGAGTGCAATTCGACCATTTGAACATTGAGTTTGATCCCCATATCCATCAGAATATATTCTTTGCTTTTACTCGAATGATTAAGGGAATTTCCACTTGTGTTTCCTCATATTTATTTATTTAAGTCATAGCTGGACAGTTTCACCCTGGTGTGCTGAAAAATGTTAAAATGAATGAATTAATTTACCCATAAAACAATTCTAACCATGCCAATAATTGTGTGCATGTTTTTGTTGACAAACTTTGATTTCATAATATGATTTACCCCACACTTTTCATTCTTCTACTTCAATGAAAGGTAAGATTTTTTTGCAATCATTTGGATAAGCAATGCAGGTTTATTTTTACAGATGGGCAGTAATTCTGGAATTATTTATACAATTGTGTTGATAGAAAACAAATGAGATGTATTTCTAGCTTCAGATATTCCTCTTCAAAAGAAAAAGAAAACTCTCAGCTGTGTACAAACGGACCCTCATTTGGTTTTTGACCACTGAAATGTGTATAATTTACAAATGTATTCATGGAGCAACATTAATATGTCCATATATCTGGGAAACTATAATCCTGATCTGCCAACATTGTCTCTCTCTGATAAATTAAAATAAGCTGATAACATCACTGTTTACTCCAGAACGACTGTACAGCCAAATCTAATTCTGCTGCAGTATTGTCCTGTTTAACACTGAAGCTGCTCTGACACAATCGGCGCTGGAGAAGAGTGATAGAAATAAAGATGATTGATTGATTGAGGGCCTTAAAAAGGAAGAAATTAAAAGGAAAGTTTGTTAAGAATCATAATCTAGGAGGATATTGAGATACCTCTAATATTTCTTGAATTACTGTAATGCAAATTTGAGGCAAGTTTTGTCCCCCATTTTTTTGAACCGTCACCGTTAGCATATAATGAGTCAAAGATTGCTAAAGTCAACATATTCAACTAACAGACCTACCAAAAAATAATACAAATAAATAAATAATGATGCTGCCATCTTTCTAAAGTCATTGTACACCCCTGTAATTTGGCTCCGAATCTCACATGGACATTTTGACTACAGTAAACCTCGCACCATCATCCAGTCTAATCACTATGTGAAGATTTAGAAATGTTGCCCAACAATTGTAACAAAAAAAAAACAAAAAAAACTTCTACCTGGTATGCAGCAGTGGATATAAGACTGAATATGTGTATGGCCATGTGCATTCCTGATGAAATTCTCTTCTTTTTTTATAATCTTTACATTTATATGAAAAAGTAAAGGGAGAATCTCAGTCAAAGACAGTCTGTGTTTGTGCTTTAGTATGCATAGTTGTGTAATGAACCTTGACGATGGCCACGCTGTGCTTAATGCAGGATAATTCTGGCCTTTCCAGGAGGAACAGTCATGATTTATTCATGGCAGTCCATCCGTTTGTTCCTGATGCTCGTGTGCCGAGATCGCTCTCTTACAAACACAGAGAAGAACCTGTGGCTTTGAAGACACTAGAGCCAGGAGCGGAGGAACCGCGTCGTGCCAGAGGTGAGTTAACTGGGTCGTGATACGCCATCATGTCTGTTACTTCTAGAGTGTGACTCAGCATCCTAATGAGTTTACCACAGTTTACGTTCAGCTGAAGTGTATGCTCAAGTTCGGGGAAAAAACAGCACACCTTTCTTTCTTTCTCTGGATGTCTCTGAAGCCTCTCCATCCAAAGTTACATTTATTTAAATTCACTTATTGCCAGTATCCTAATTGAAATAATTTTTTGGAGAATGCATTTATTTACCCACACATTAAACTGCACAAACCATCCCACTTTCAAATGAAGAACACAAAACAACCTCCATGGACAAGACTACACTATCCATTATGGTTATTATTTCCATTCTAATTCATCCCAAAGCTGTTCTATCGGGTTGAGCTCAGGACTCTGTGCAGGCCAGTCCAGTTCCTCCACACCAAACTCCTCATCCATGTCTTTATGGAGCGACGCTTTGTGCACTGGAGCGCAGTCATGCTGGGACAGGAAGGGGCCGTCCACAAACTGATCCCACAAAGTCAGGAGCGTGAAATTGTCAGACTGAAACGTCTCACTGCTCTAGAGTCCAGTGGCGGCTGCTTTACTCCACTGCATCCCACACTTTGCATTGCTCTTGGTGATGTAAGGCTTGGATGAGCTGCTCGGCCATGGAAACCCATTCCATGAAGCTCTCTCCGCTGTTCTTGAGCTCATCTGAAGGCCACAGAAGTCTGGAGGTCTGGAGCTGTTGACTCTGCAGAAAGTTGGAGACTTCTGCGCACTGTGACCCTCAGCATGCGCTGACCCCACTCTGGGATTTAACACTTCATGGCTGAGTTGCTGTTGTTCCCAATGGCTTCCACTTTGTTCTAATCCCACTAACAGTTGAGCGTGGAATATTTAGTAGTGAGGAAATGTCAGGAATGGACTTATTGCACAGGTGTCAGCCTATCACGGCCCCACGCTTGAGTTCACTGAGCTCCTGAGAGCGACCCATTCTTTCACTAATGTGTGTAGAAGCGTCTGCAGGCCGATAGCTGGAGTTATACACGGATTGAACACCTGAACTCAGGGATCTGGAGGAGCGGCCCAATACTTCTGGCAGTATAGTGTATCTTACACGCTGCAAACATTACAGGATATAGTTTACAGTCCCTGTTTGCTTTACTTTGTCACAACGAAAATGTGGCAATAGAGGTGATTGTATAAGTGTTGTTGACTTATAATTAAATCTATTTGCAAAACATGTATTTTGATTCTATAAAAACATGGGCCGCATCCAGATCAGATGGTGAACACGACCTCAACACAGCCCTGAAGTGTCAGAGAGACTGTGTGAACTAGACTCTCCCCTGTGAAGGCCTCGTCGACATGGCAGTCATCGGCACAGATCCTTGGCAGAGACACAAGATCCAGACAAGTCCTTCGCACAGACCCGATGGCCCTTATAATGTCAGGATGACTCCGATCTTCAAGCAAATGGAACTGGATGAATGTTTGAGTGCTAACGATCCCAGTCTGAGTTCTGTCCTGTAATGTTGCCTGAATCATAATCACACACTGTCCGTTCATTGTCCAGAGGAGAACTGAGCGACTGAGCCTGGTTTCTCCCAGGGTTTTCTTTTCTCCATTATGTACTGAGGCAGTTCAATGAGAACTGAACTGAGCTGAACGATGACATCAATGTTTTCTCCAGAGGGACTGTATAGATAAATGAACCAAATTAATAACGAATGATTTTCTACAACAGAAATGAACCATCACTGAACTTATTTAAACTGGACTATGACACTGTTTTCTTTGAGAGCTTCTGTAAAGCCGAAACACATTCTGTTGCATTATTTTCCTATCATTGCAAAGCTGCTTTGAAACAATCTGTATTGTACAAAGTGCTATATAAATAAAGGTAAATTGACTTGACAACAGGAGTCTATGTGGGATAAACTGTGGATCATTTGTCATTGCTTTGGCGCAAAATTCGTTCAACAATGACATCTTTCAGAATACATCATTTCTTTTATCCCTTGGACACAAACACCAGCAAAAATCAGTCAACATTCAGGGACTGTGTTTCCGGAAAGCAAGGTTAACTTACTGTCACATACCCCGAAGTCTCGGCTGATATACCCAAAGCTTGCGTACTCGAGGTTTGCTGGTTCCAAAAGCGAGTCTGTGAGTAAGTTCAGACAACTCAGAGTATGTTCCCAGAAAACACACACGACATTGTCAAGAGACTTACGAATCGATGATTCCCCATGGAATCGGACAAGGGCGCCATTACTTCCTTATTCTTCTTTTGAGTAAGGTCAATTTACATAACCTACTTCGTGCACACTGCCACCTATGTGGTGGTTGTATAATCATTTTTACAAACATTTTGTTTAATAAGTAATCTTTATTAAAGAAGACTGGCAAAAGGGGGACCAACACGTTTTTAGGAAGGTGGTCAAGTTAACGCGTTATTATCGCGTTAACACATTAATTAATTAACGCCAACAATTATTTTATTGCGCATTAACGCAGTTATTTATTATTATATTGAAAGGCTGTTGCTCACTGAATACACACACAGACAAACCATTGGTCAGGAGAATACACACACAGACAAACCATTGGTCAGGAGAATACACACACAGACACACCATTGGTCAGGAGAATACACACACAGACAAACCATTGGTCAGGAGAATACACACACAGACAAACCATTGGTCAGGAGAATACACACACAGACAAACCATTGGTCAGGAGAATACACACAGAAAAACCATTGGTCAGGAGAATACACACACAGACAAACACTTGGTCAGGAGAATACACACACAGACAAACCATTGGTCAGGAGAACACACACACAGACAAACCATTGGTCAGGAGAATACACACACAGACAAACCATTGGTCAGGAGAATACACACACAGACAAACCATTGGTCAGGAGAATACACACACAGACAAACCATTGGTCAGGAGAATACACACACAGACAAACCATTGGTCAGGAGAATACACACACAGACAAACCATTGGTCAGGAGAATACACACACAGACAAACCATTGGTCAGGAGAATACACACACAGACAAACCATTGGTCAGGAGAATACACACACAGACACACCATTGGTCAGGAGAATACACACACAGACAAACCATTGGTCAGGAGAACACACACACAGACAAACCATTGGTCAGGAGAATACACACACAGACAAACCATTGGTCAGGAGAATACACACACACAGACAAACCATTGGTCAGGAGAATACACACACAGACAAACCATTGGTCAGGAGAATACACACACAGACAAACCATTGGTCAGGAGAATACACACACAGACAAACCATTGGTCAGGAGAATACACACACAGACAAACCATTGGTCAGGAGAATACACACACAGACAAACCATTGGTCAGGTGAACACACACACAGACAAACCATTGGTCAGGAGAACACACACACACAGACAAGCCATTGGTCAGGAGAATACACACACAGACAAACCATTGGTCAGGAGAACACACACAGACAAACCATTGGTCAGGAGAATACACACACAGACAAGCCATTGGTCAGGAGAACACACACACAGACACACCATTGGTCAGGAGAGTACAGCGCTGTCTGTAGCCGAAGCCAAGGGCTGACATTCTTTATCTGGGACAAATAAAATATAAAAATATCCAGAAACGCGAGAATGATCCAGATTTTTTGGTTGTATTATTATATTCGATGTGAACAGCGATTGATGAGTGTATCTCTGCCTCTGGTACGTTAGTCGCGTTGAGGCTCGCGCTGCCCGTCTCTGAGAGACATTCGTGGAGAAATCAAAACCATTGAGCAGCGATATAAACTCACAGAAGAAACATACTGGGGGAAAACTGAGCTTTCTGTAGTTGCTGATATTTATGATTTATGATATTGTTAATAACACAAGTCGACTTTGCAATCCTGAATTGTGTCACATGAATGGTGTAGCCTAGTTCAATAAACAGTAGCCTAATTAATATTAAGATACTTACATTTTAGATCCAAACAACCTTTTCTGTTCATTTCACCGACGACAATAGTTCCAGAGGAAAGCAACACTCAGCGCGGTGTTTTGTTACTGAATGATTCAGTGTTTTGTTACTGAATGATTCGGTGTTTTGTTACTGAATGATTCAGTGTTTTGTTACTGAATGATTCAGTGTTTTGTTACTGAATGATTCAGTGTTTTGTTACTGAATGATTCGGTGTTTTGTTACTGAATGATTCAGTGTTTTGTTACTGAATGATTCAGTGTTTTGTTACTGAATGATTCAGTGTTTTGTTACTGAATGATTCAGTGTTTTGTTACTGAATGATTCGGTGTTTTGTTACTGAATGATTCAGTGTTTTGTTACTGAATGATTCAGTGTTTTGTTACTGAATGATTCAGTGTTTTGTTACTGAATGATTCAGTGTTTTGTTACTGAATGATTCAGTGTTTTGTTACTGAATGATTCAGTGTTTTGTTACTGAATGATTCGGTGTTTTGTTACTGAATGATTCAGTGTTTTGTTACTGAATGATTCAGTGTTTTGTTACTGAATGATTCAGTGTTTTGTTACTGAATGATTCAGTGTTTTGTTACTGAATGATTCGGTGTTTTGTTACTGAATGATTCGGTGTTTTGTTACTGAATTATTCGGTGTTTTGTTACTGAATGATTTGGTGTTTTGTTACTGAATGATTCAGTGTTTTGTTACTGAATGATTCAGTGTTTTGTTACCGAATGATTCGGTGTTTTGTTACTGAATTATTCGGTGTTTTGTTACTGAATGATTTGGTGTTTTGTAACTGAATGATTCAGTGTTTTGTTACTGAATGATTCAGTGTTTTGTTACTGAATGATTCAGTGTTTTGTTACTGAATGATTCAGTGTTTTGACTGAATCATTTGAATGAACGACTCAATGACTCGCTAATGAAGACGATCACTTGCTACCCCCTATTGGCGGTTATGTTTAAAGTATGATTGCATGTTTTATTGAGATCATCAATCTTATAACATTATTTATTGCATCTGTATTTTTTGCAGTTTAAATTATTTAATTTGATTGGTTACAGCCTATAGTGTCTTTACTATAATAACTGAATTTATTAATCAAATGTAAGAATTTAACAGGAAAGATGATGCATACATTTAATACGATTTTAAAAAATGGCCTTTATAAAATTAAATAACCCAAATATAAATAACTTTATAAAATGAAATAACGCCCTGGGGTGAATATCACAAATATGCAGATTTAAGTCGACCTATGTAAAAGCTGACAGAACACTGATGAGAATATTACTACACAATCAATATATCTATACCACCAATTTAATTTAATTTGATTAAATTAATGTTTAAGTTGATATTTACAAGAAATATTGTAACTGTTACTAACTTTTAACTGCTGTAAAAAGCACCTTATTTGTTTAAAGTGTTTGTAAACCATATGTTATTGCACTTTAGTTCATTTAGCAGCACTTTTGTATTCATTATTGAATTTTGTGCATACTGCGATTAATCGTGATTAAACATGTTAATCGTTGCCCAGCACTGTGTGTGTGTGTTTTCCCATTATACTCCCATAATTTGAGAAGTTATAGCTTTTGTAATTTGTTTAAAAGTTTCTTTTAAATAGATCAATATAGTATTAGTATTAGACAATTTGCACACGTTTGCATACTCTTTTCAAAACTTATATATATATAATATTATATAACTTACATATCCTAATTTCAAAAGCTTACATAATACAGAAATGAATAAGACAGCAATTTGCAGAAATACCATATTGAAATATATTTTTGAATCAAATGATTTTATACAAATAAAACATGTTTTTCTGTCATTGTTTTATGAGTGACAAAGTGTGTTTGTTGGATCAAAATATTTGCCTGTGTGTGTGTGTGTGTGTGTGTGTGTGTGTGTGTGTGTGTGTGTGTGTGTGTGTGTGTGTGTGTGTGTGTGAGAGAGAGAGAGAGAGAGGGGTTCAGGTTTGAGTGGCAGGGCAGTAGATTGCATCTCCTGTGTAGGGGATCTGTGAGAGCACAACCGAGTTATCTATTTACAGCTCTGAGACAGGCTGCAAGAGCACAGCTATCAACACACACACACACACACACACACACACACACACACACACACACACACACACACACACACACACACACACACACATTTACACTCTCACACACAGTGTCACTGTCCCACCAACTTCCATCTGTCTGTCTGTCTGTCTCTCTCTCTCTCTCTCTCTCTCTCTCTCTCTCTCTCTCTCTCTCTCTCTCTCTCTCTCTCTCTCTCTCTCTCTCTTATAGACTTGAATCACATTACTGATTACTGAAACAAAAACCAGCCTTTTTGTATTTCAGCTCAAGAGATGAAATGCTTTTCTGTTATAATATCAATAGCGTTCAGAAAGTTTCATTAGTCTTCATATTCATGGCCACAGCTCAGTTCTGCCGACAGTCGTGAACATGATTCATGTGTAATTTGACACTTGACTTGCTTGATATGTTCATCGCATTTTTGGTAGCAATTTTTGGCACGATCCACTAACTGTTATCTGGCTCTCGCACTTATTGTTATCTGACGTGCATTTTATTTATCGTCTTTCCTGGCAATGGAAAAAATGCACGTCAGATAACAGTTAGTGCGAGAGTGAGCGTAAGAAAGAAAAAAGGTCAGTTTGAGAAGATCAAGTAACAAAATCAAGTCACCTTTATTTATATCGCGCTTTTTACAAGTCAAATTGTTTCAAAGCAGCTTCACAGTGTTAACAATAATGATAATGATTCAAGAAGAATTTGATTGGGCTGTACAGCCGCTCTGGAGAAAACGGGTAAAGGTTATCCAGCTCAGGTCAATTATCATATAGTGTCAATGCGGGCGGATCGGTAATATAGTTGAATATTTAGAGTCCACAACTGAGCAAGACAAAAGCCAGAGGCGACGGTGGCAAAGAACCAAAACTCCTTCAGGGGCAGAATGGAGAAAAAAACCTCTGGAGAAACCAGACTCAGTCGAGGTGCCAGTTCTCCTCTGGCCGACGAACACACCGTGTATGATTATGATTCTGGCAACATTACAGGTCAGGAGTCAAATCAGCTCGGCACATTCAGAATATTTGTACAGTTACATCTGGTTGATAATCTGAGTCATCACACCGGAGACGGGTTTGGCCCGGATCCGGCCGACTGCAGTAAACCTCGGGATAAACAGAGAGACTAACATTAGCGTAGATGCCGTTCTTCTTCAGATGTATCGAGTACATCAGGTGTTATGGGAAGTGTTCCCGGTTCTGGCTGACCGAGTTAATGCAGCCTAACAATCATTTAACTGATGTGAATAATATAAATTGATAATGTTCTGTGTGTATGCCATAGTAAAGAGATGTGTTTTTAGTCTAGATTTAAACTGACAGAGTGTGTCTGCTTCCCGAACAATGCTAGGAAGACTGTTCCAGAGTTTAGGAGCTAAATAGGAAAAGGATCGACCGCCTGCAGTTGATTTAGATATTCTAGGTATGATCAACTGGCCAGAGTTTAGAGACCGCAATAGACGTGATGGAGTATAATGTGTTAAGAGCTTGCTTAAGTACTGGAGCTAAACCATTTAGTGCTTTGAGTAATAAGCAGGATTTTAAAATGTCTGCGATGTTTAATAGGGAGCCAGTGCAGTGTTGACAGAACTGGACTAATATGATCATACTTCCTGGTTCTAGTAAGAACTCGAGCTGCTGCGTTTTGGACCAGCTGGAGTTTGTTTGTTTATCTATCTATCTATCTATCTATCTATCTATCTATCTATCTATCTATCTATCTATCTATCTATCTATCTATCTATCTATCTATCTATCTATCTATCTGTCTATCTATCTATCTATCTATCTATCTATCTATCTATCTATCTATCTATCTATCTATCTATCTATCTATCTATCTATCTATCTATCTATCTATCTATCATGGACCAGCTGGAGTTTGTTTATTAAGCGAGCAGGGCAACCACCCAGTAGAGCATTACAATAATCTAGCCTTGAGCTCATGAACGCATCGACTAACTGTTCAGCATTTGGCATTGAGAGCTTGTGCCGTAGTTTAGATATATTTTTAAGATGATAGAATGCGGTTTTACAGATGCTAGAAACGTGGCTTTCAAATGAGAGATTGGTTACAGGAATGACTGTGTCTGTTAATGAGAGCATATCTGTGTAGCAAAAAATCACACAGGATTATAATAGTCCATAGATTTCATTACTGAATGAAAAGAAGAGAAAGAGAAAGAGAGATGGAACGAGAGGTTTATTAAAGTGATGGAGCTCCTCGTGTTTATCAGCTGTCTCAGGATGTGAAAACGCACAGCTGGCTCACTTCATTAGGACTAGAGTACGTGTCGGCGCGCCTTTTCGCTCACAGTCACTAGTAGAAAACAACACAGTATTGTTGGTGCCAAACGATGACAAACTCTTGGACTAATTAAACAGCTCTGTGTGTGTGTGTGTGTGAGAGAGAGAGAGAGCGTGAGTGTGTGCGTGTGAATCACAGTGAGGCCTCTGAGCTAATTTCACTCTAGCATGTGGATCTTGTTCATTATTTTATATTTGATGTGTTCAAAATGGTTCCTCACAGCAGGCACAAGTAGTAGACTCAAACGTCGGTCAAACATTGGACTGCATTTAGTTAGAAATAAAAGTCGGGCTGATGTCTAAACCCAACGTTTGTTTGACGTCAAGCTCCAACGTTGGGTAGGCGTTGAATTTTGGTTGGAATAAACACAAAAAAGGTGAAATGCATGGCAATACATTTATTACCAGATTGACTTTATTTCTGTCAACGACTACAGAAGATGAGCCTGACAAGCCAGAGCCACATCAAGATGTTTGGTCTGGAAACTCTCCATTGACGGCTCAATCTGAGGGGCGGATAAACGGTTGTCTGTCAAACTCCCTCTGCACGCGATAGGATAGCGCTACACCAACCAGAGCAACGAAGGTGAAGCAGAGCTCGCTGACAGATTAAACATTCGCCGTATCCGGTCGGCTAAACTCCGAACACATCTTCCCTTTTTAAGAATGACTTCAGTGCCGTTCTTTGTTCTTTTCTCAGAGAAAAGCTTAACTCAAGTCTTCCAGAGTCGCGGTCAAAGCTGTTATTTTTTTAATGTAAATTTATACATAAAAACTGAATTTTAGCCATCAAATAATGTAAACTTGTTTTTCTTTCTTCACCAATAATCACATATTAAAGGATCATATGCACATCATTTGATTTACATATTCAGTTTAACACCGATTTAAGAAAAGATGAGACTCATACAAACATAAGATTCACTTAAATACTGTTTTTGCATCACTTCAACACCAAAAAATGACATAAATGCATACATCACAAACTGGAGGAATATAAGACTTTACACACTTTGTTATTTCAGAACACGTCATCTATTGAATGTCCATCACTGGATAAAAATGTGTTCTGCTGCCAGATGGCCAGCCAAACCTTGACCACTCGGTTAAGGTAGTAATGTTCTCTCTAAAAAAAGAAAGGATCTGTTGGCATGTGCAGCTCTATGGGATTTGTTTTTAAAAGTGGAATTTGTTTTTTTTTGAGAAAATGAATGTAATGACAACTATTCTGTTTTTTTTTCCCTTTCTTCTTCATAAATCAAAAGCGCAACTCAATTCCAAATCTTTCTGGCCTAATTTAACACACACAGCTCCTATGACTCTGGTCTGATCCGGTACATACACACACACACAAAGAGCACAGCGGATGAATGTGGCGACAGCTCATCTGAAGCCGGCGAGAAGAGCTGATGTCATTCATCGAGGTCTTCCGTGGCTCCGCAGCGCCCTCTGCTGACCTGCAATGAGCTCTGGAGGACCAGGAAGAGCAGGGATTGGAAGAAGTTGACAGAAGTAGTGGACCGAATTTGGATTAGGAGACACCACAGACACTCGGGAAGCAGTGAAGTATACTTCAAATTAGAGTTATTCATCTTCATGAGCAAGGAACACAACCAAGAATTCTGGAGATTTGAAGTTAGGGATGAATAGGGAGAGGATGAAGGGGAAGGGAGAGGGGGATGATAGTCAGGGGGATCTCAGTTAAATGTAGGCCGAAAGATTACGACCCCCGGTACAATTAACCTGGAAAGGAAGAGAACAGATGGTTGAATGGATAAAAGAAGGAGCGGAAGGGAGGGTTGGAGAACCAGACAAACCGTACTGTAAGGGGTGGACTGATATTAGAAGGTCTGATTGGTTGAGGCGTGGCCCGCTCCCGAACCTAACGTAACCTCCATTTAAAGGGGATGCCTAATGCTATTTCATGCATTCTGACTTACTTCCACTGCTTAACAGTGGGATTCTCCTGCTAAACTTGGCCAACGTTTCCAAAAATACCCCTATTCAGATGGAAATTGTTTATCGTGTGGATGTCTGTAAAAATAAATGAGCATGCCACCTCAGTGATAAACTCGTGCGTTTGGATGGTGATTTATTCACCCGCTGCAGGAGCGAGTTTTGTGATCCTGGAAACGCCGCTCACATGGTCAGTCGAATTATTGTTTGTCTGCTATAAAAATGTCATATGCTTGGAATAATAAGAAAAATATCATATTTCATTTAATAATTATCAATTATTTAAATCTCCTGTTGGAATCTGATATTCTGGATTTGGACAGCAATACAATCAGAGACTAGCTTCTGTAAATGATGAGTATACCTTACGACCCCACGAGACACAGTTAGCGTCCGAATCGGGCGGATGAGCTACAGTGCTTTGCGAAAATATCCACCCCCCTGAACTTTGCGACCTTTTGCCACATTTCAGGCTTCAAACATAATTATATGAAACTGTATTTTTTTGTGAAGAATCAACAACAAGTTGGACACAATCATGAAGTGGAACAAAATTTATTGGATATTTCAAAAAAATTTAACAAATCAAAAACTGAAAAATTGGGCGTGCAAAATTATTCGTCCCCCTTAAGTTAACCCTTTGCTGCGCCACCTTTTGCTGCGATTACAGCTGTAAATCTCTTGGGGTGTGTCTCTATCAGGTCTGCACATCGAGAGACTGAAATGTTTGCCCATTCCTCCTCCAGAACAGCTGGAGCTCAGTGAGGTTGGATGGAGAGCGTTTGTGAACAGCAGTTTTCAGTTCTTTCCACAGATTCTGGATTGGATTCAGGTCTGGACTTTGACTTGGCCATTCTAACACCTGGATATGGTTCTTTCTGAATCATCATTGTAGATTTTGCTTTATGTTTTGGATCATTGTCTTGTTGGAAGACAAATCTCCGTCCCAGTCTCAGGTCTTTTGCAGACTCCATCAGGTTTTCTTCCAGAATGGTCCTGTATTTGGCTCCACCCATCTTCCCATCAATGTTAACCATCTTCCCTGTCCCTGCTGAAGAAAAGCAGCCCCACACCATGATGCTGCCGCCACCATGTCTGACAGTGGGGATGGTGTGTGTTCAGGATGATGAGCTGTGTTGCTTTTACGCCAATCATAACGTTTTGCATTGTTGCCAAAAAGTTCAATTTTGGTTTCATCTGACCAGAGCACCTTCTTTTACATGTTTGGTGTGTCTCCCAGGTGGCTTGTGGCAAACTTTAAACAACACTTTTTTCTTGTTGCCCCTCTTCCAGAAAGGCCAGATCTGTGCAGTATACGACTGATTGTTGTCCTATGGACAGAGTCTCCCATCTCAGCTGTAGATCTCTGCAGTTCCTCCAGAGGGATCATGGGCCTCTTGGCTGATCTCTGACCAGTCTTCTCCTCGTATGAGCTGAAAGTTTAGAGGGACGGCCAGGTCTTGGTAGATTTACAGTGGTTTGATACTCCTTCCATTTCAATATTATCGCTTGCACAGCGCTCCTCGGGATGTTTAAAGCTTGGGAAATCTTTTTGTATCCAAATCCAGCTTTAAACTTCTCCACAACAGTATCTCGGACCTGCCTGGTCTGTTCCTTGTTCTTCATGATGCTCTCTGCGCTTTAAACGCACCTCTGAGACGATCACAGTGCAGGTGCATTTATACTGAGACTTGATCACACACGGGTGGACTCTATTCATCATCATTAGTCATTTAGGTCAACACTGGATCATTCAGAGATCCTCACTGAACTTCTGGAGAGAGTTTGCTGCACTGAAAGTAAAGGGGCCGAATAATTTTGCACGCCCAGTTTTTGATTTGTTAAAAAAGTTTGAAATATCCAATAAATTTAGTTCCACTTCATGATTGTGTCCCACTTGTTGTTGATTCGTCGCAAAAAATTACAGTTTCATATCATTATGTTTGAAGCCTGAAATGTGGCAAAAGGTCGCAAAGTTCAAGGGGGCCGAATACTTTCGCAAGGCACTGTAACGTAACTGTGTATAATTGTGACGACCCTGAGTCTCCTGTCATCCCTAATTGGGCAAAGTGGGAGGAGTTTCTGATTAGTCTCCTGTGCTCATTGCTAATTACTTGGTGTATATAAGAGTGATGTGTATCATTATCAGTAGCTTCCTCTGTGTGATAGACCTTCTAAGAGGTGTCTCTGTGAATGATGTAAGCTCTTATTTTCTCATTCATGTTTGTTTGTAATTTCCTAAGTCATGTAGTGTATTCATATATTTTATTATATGTTGATTGTTTCTTTGATCCCTAGACTTCTGTTTGTTTATATTCATTTTATGTGGTGTTCTGGCACTTTAATAAACTAGTTTTCATTAACTAGAAGTGTTGTCCGCTTTTCCCTTTTTATGTTGCGACTTTCAACGAGCAGGTCATCACAATAATGCAAACCTGCCAACTTCTCAAAAAACCTTGGAGTGAGATTTGATCAGGGGAGGTCAAAATGACGCCACATGTTGGTGGCTCAGATATCAGATAACTTTAATTAATTTAATGTTGGACCTGTTGGGCCCTGCTTTCTGGTGGTTTGTGGGGAGGCCCAAAGCCGTTGATTTGGGCAGCCTACTGGAGAATATTGGTTCAATTCAGCTGAAGGTCCACCCCCAGGAAATGTTGAATGAAGTAGATGTGATTTCCTCCATTCTAGAGACTTTGGGGTGGTCTGCTAAAGATGTGCAGTACCTGAACTTATTCTGATTCATATTCGGCACCATAGCCTTCTAGACTTGAGCTAAACATTCAACCAAAAATCTATTATTGTGCCTAAACGACAGCCTATGTACCACAGTAAAGCCTTATTCATAGACCAGTGTTTAATGAAATTTTGATTAGAATGGTATTAAACTAATTCTTAACTAAACCTAGCCTATATTGTGAATAATTGTGTTCTTAAGAGCACTTCATGATTTATGTTCGCCATTATTCTTCATTCAAACCCTCCCACCCCATGGCCCATCAGAGACAAACACAAGTGCTTAAACATTACAACTTTTTCAAGCAATAAAATAGCAATTACAAAAATAAATCAGACATACTCTAAGCATCAGATACTGATCAGGAGCTGGTTTTCAACTATGGTTTCTTCTTAATCTTCGTGTATTTTGCTAGATTATAATGTTTGGCTCTACACAGAAACACATAATGTGTGTTAGTTAATAACAGGCATCACGGTTCTTTCAGACACTATTCAAAAGGCTGGCAATTATCTGAAAACAAACATTGGTCTTAGAAAGTGCTTAAATTAAACCAAATTAAATCATGAATTAAAAAACATGAAGAAGAGAAATCGACCGATTTCTGCTTTCCCATTCAGGGAGTCTGTTTTGTCTACTGGAGGTAAAAAGGCTTTAACCAAATATCTCCGAGTAAAATAATGACAGAAGACTCAAGGAGCAGAAGAAGGACCCTCCAATAATTTATACATTTCTATAGTTGTAATGTAATAAAAGCATTGTAATCCAGAGCGAGTGATGTCGATACAGCACACCAGCTTTAGCCGGTCTCAGTGTCCTCACCTCAGCCGTGTTCAGGAGAGAGATCTGGAGCCCGAGGGAAACGCTTGCTTATGTTAGAGCTCCCTCTGGTGTGTGTATGCAATATCACACATTATGAATTATTCTGTTTTACACTATGAAAATGGCCTCTTGACATTTTTTAAACGAGTGATCAAGATGATTTATTTTCACACCCTTCTTTAAACGAGTAACTGTGCCTTGACTTCCCACATTTCACTCTACTGTTGTCATAAAGCTGTGACGGAATAATAAAAAAATCTGCTCATGCTTGAATAAATAATGATCTGTTGAGATGCAGTGCTGGGGTTAAAGATATTTTATTATACTGCTCTGCTTTTGGTCGACACTTTTATGTAATTGATGACTTAAAGGCAGAGCTGGAAAGTAACTATAGTTACAAATACTTTTGAGACAGTACTTGGGTACAGTTTGATTTGTTTTCTACTTTCTTGGGTATAATTCAAATGTGGTACTTTTACTTGAGTTTAATAAAAATAAAGTATTCTTTACATCGCTAGATTTATTTTTCACCAAAATTACAATGTTTTTTATTTTAATTTTATTTTAATTTGTTTATGGCCATCAAAGACAAAACAGGAATTATAGTCTACTAGAAAAATAGAAAATAGTGCTGGGATCATACCAAAAAATGTGAATATACATATTCATTTTTACCAAGAATCACTGATTAACAATTTACTGAATATGATCGTTTGGGTTATGATAAAGGAAAGTAATATTAAAGGTGTTAATATATATGTTGGCATTAGTTTTTTCTGAGATAGGTGCATTCCAGTAAGCTTTATCACAATCACAAATAAAGATGTCCGATTGTCTCTTCTACATCACAGAAAGTCAATCTTCTCTTCGTTGGATATCCTTATTAAGTATTTCAGGGGTAACATCTGTGTGATATTTTACATGTAACTTCTTTTATCTTTTATTTATTTATTTTTAACAAATATTAGTGTGATAGAGTCCAGACGACTCTCCACTTAGTATTGTATAACGCCATCCACTTGAAAGATGATGCTGGAATCGATTTTCTGTTGATAAGATTATGAATTGAGATAGAAGTGTTAGACAGAGATATAGGACTATAGGTTTGCTCTCCTTTCAAGAGAGATTTTATACCACGAGGAATGGCATTGAATACAATATTCATTCCTTTAATGAAGCCCCAAAAATCATATGTTCTGGAGAATTTTGGAAAGGAATAAAACTGACCGTTGTCATGTCATCGGTAGTTTACCAGGTGAGAAGGGGCACTGTAACAAACATGTACATTTCTCTTAAAAACTAAATTAGGAAATATGTTCCATAAAGAGTCTTTTCTTAACAAATCGTTTTAACCAAAACCGTTAGGAACGATCCTCTGCCTCTGATAATTAAACTCCACCATTAAGACACAAATCTCTCGCCAACCGAGAATCAAATTTCATTTTAATTACATCTTTAATAGGGTTTCAATTAGTTTCTGTCAGATGAATTTAAGGATACCTTTACTCCCAAATAATGAACTACATTTTTATTTTGAAACGTTGAGATGGAGGCCAGAGAGCTGAAACAAGTCTTCAATGATCTCCAACGCCTTAAGGAACTGCAAAATCATCTTTTAAGAAAATGGTGGTGCTGGCTGCAAATTGGGATATTTTGGTTTCTTTATCATGAATGCTAATGTCTTTATTCATATTATTCTGCTTGACCATTACATTTAAGTAACTATCAAATAATTCCTCTGTGAATAGGGAATGTAGCTGTAACATAACTTCCTCTACATGTTTTCACTGCATTGATAAAATAATTATTAAAGTCAAAGAAAAGTACTTTAACAAAGGTGCGGTTGGAGCAACAGGGCATTCTACAGGCACTTACACTCCAGCCAATCACAGACAGGTCTAACTTCAGCCAATCACAGACAGGTCAGGTCTAACTCCAGCCAATCACAGACAGCTCTGACTCGCTTCAGCCAATAACAGCCAAATCTGATTCGAGTGTCAAACCAATCAATACTTCCAATTCAGCTTAGGGGCGGGTCGTTTAAAACTCAGTTTGACATGCAATCACTAGCGCTTGTGTATCGAATCAGTATTGCTAACGTTTTTAAATATTTAAACATTTCCCAAGTTCATAGTGTTTTAATCCCCCTCTGTTTTTTGATCAGACCTGCCACTTAACCTTCTTTGCTTTTGCCCTTCTTAAAAAAAAAAACCTGCAGCTCAGTCTGGAAACCTGTACATTCATTTCTGCTGCTTCTGTTACACTTCTGCGGGAACCAATCACTGACTGGCTTATCCACCTGGTGCGCTATTGGGGGTTTAACACGATGGCGGATAGAGAAGATGGGTCGTTGTCTGTTGGTCACGCCTCCTGTGGTCTGATTGGTTGAAGGACTATCCCATTGTGTACAGTTATTTGAATAATGCCCGTTGATCACGCCTCCTGTGGTCTGATTGGTTGAAGGACTATCCCATTGTGTACAGTTATTTGAATAATGCCCGTTGATCACACCTCCTGTGGTCTGATTGGTTGAAGGACTATCCCATTGTGTACAGTTATTTGAATAATGCCTGTTGGTCACGCCTCCTGTGGTCTGATTGGTTGAAGGACTATCCCATTGTGTACAGTTATTTGACTAATGCCCGTTGATCACGCCTCTTGTGGTCTGATTGGTTGAAGGACTATCCCATTGTGTACAGTTATTTGAATAATGCCTGTTGGTCACGCCTCCTGTGGTCTGATTGGTTGAAGGACTATCCCATTGTGTACAGTTATTTGACTAATGCCCGTTGATCACGCCTCTTGTGGTCTGATTGGTTGAAGGACTATCCCATTGTGTACAGTTATTTGAATAATGCCTGTTGGTCACGCCTCCTGTGGTCTGATTGGTTGAAGGACTATCCCATTTAGTACAGTTATTTGAATAATGCCCGTTGATCACGCCTCCTGTGGTCTGATTGGTTGAAGGACTATCCCATTGTGTACAGTTATTTGAATAATGCCCGTTGATCACGCCTCCTGTGGTCTGATTGGTTGAAGGTCTATCCCGTTGTGTACAGTTATTTGAATAATGCCCGTTGATCATGCCTCCTGTGGTCTGATTGGTTGAAGGTCTATCCCATTGTGTACAGTTATTTGAATAATGCCCGTTGATCATGCCTCCTGTGGTCTGATTGGTTGAAGGTCTATCCCGTTGTGTACAGTTATTTGAATAATGCCCGTTGATCACGCCTCCTGTGGTCTGATTGGTTGAAGGTCTATCCCGTTGTGTACAGTTATTTGAATAATGCCCATTGATCACGCCTCCTGTGGTCTGATTGGTTGAAGGACTATCCCATTGTGTACAGTTATTTGAATAATGCCCGTTGATCACGCCTCCTGTGGTCTGATTGGTTGAAGGACTATCCCATTGTGTACAGTTATTTGAATAATGCCCGTTGATCACGCCTCCTGTGGTCTGATTGGTTGAAGGACTATCCCATTGTGTACAGTTATTTGAATAATGCCCGTTGATCACGCCTCCTGTGGTCTGATTGGTTGAAGGACTATCCCATTGTGTACAGTTATTTGAATAATGCCCGTTGATCACGCCTCCTGTGGTCTGATTGGTTGAAGGACTATCCCATTGTGTACAGTTATTTGAATAATGTCCGTTGATCACGCCTCCTGTGGTCTGATTGGTTGAAGGACTATCCCATTGTGTACAGTTATTTGAATAATGTCCGTTGATCACGCCTCCTGTGGTCTGATTGGTTGAAGGACTATCCCATTGTGTACAGTTATTTGAATAATGCCCGTTGATCACGCCTCCTGTGGTCTGATTGGTTGAAGGACTATCCCATTGTGTACAGTTATTTGAATAATGCCCGTTGATCACGCCTCCTGTGGTCTGATTGGTTGAAGGACTATCCCATTGTGTACAGTTATTTGAATAATGCCCGTTGATCACGCCTCCTGTGGTCTGATTGGTTGAAGGACTATCCCATTGTGTACAGTTATTTGAATAATGCCCGTTGATCACGCCTCCTGTGGTCTGATTGGTTGAAGGACTATCCCATTGTGTACAGTTATTTGAATAATGCCCGTTAATCACGCCTCCTGTGGTCTGATTGGTTGAAGGACTATCCCATTGTGTACAGTTATTTGAATAATGCCCGTTGATCACGCCTCCTGTGGTCTGATTGGTTGAAGGACTATCCCATTGTGTACAGTTATTTGAATAATGCCCGTTGATCACGCCTCCTGTGGTCTGATTGGTTGAAGGACTATCCCATTGTGTACAGTTATTTGAATAATGTCCGTTGATCACGCCTCCTGTGGTCTGATTGGTTGAAGGACTATCCCATTGTGTACAGTTATTTGAATAATGCCCGTTGATCACGCCTCCTGTGGTCTGATTGGTTGAAGGACTATCCCATTGTGTACAGTTATTTGAATAATGCCCGTTGGTCACGCCTCCTGTGGTCTGATTGGTTGAAGGACTATCCCATTGTGTACAGTTATTTGAATAATGCCCGTTAATCACGCCTCCTGTGGTCTGATTGGTTGAAGGACTATCCCATTGTGTACAGTTATTTGAATAATGCCCGTTGATCACGCCTCTTGTGGTCTGATTGGTTGAAGGACTATCCCATTGTGTACAGTTATTTGAATAATGCCCGTTGATCACGCCTCTTGTGGTCTGATTGGTTGAAGGACTATCCCATTGTGTACAGTTATTTGAATAATGCCCGTTAATCACGCCTCCTGTGGTCTGATTGGTTGAAGGACTATCCCATTGTGTAGTTATTTGAATAATGCCCGTTGATCACGCCTCTTGTGGTCTGATTGGTTGAAGGACTATCCCATTGTGTACAGTTATTTGAATAATGCCCGTTAATCACGCCTCCTGTGGTCTGATTGGTTGAAGGACTATCCCATTGTGTACAGTTATTTGAATAATGCCCGTTGATCACGCCTCTTGTGGTCTGATTGGTTGAAGGACTATCCCATTGTGTACAGTTATTTGAATAATGCCCGTTAATCACGCCTCCTGTGGTCTGATTGGTTGAAGGACTATCCCATTGTGTAGTTATTTGAATAATGCCCGTTGATCACGCCTCTTGTGCAGTAGAAAATACAGAGCAGACTCCCCAGACCAGTGTTCAATCTCAAATTGAGTTTGTCTGGTGATAGCCAGAAAAATAACTGTCCTCATTAATTTGTATGTTCATCCGGAAGTATTGTCTGGGCTTTTTAATATAATGATTTTGTTTAAAATCCTCCACCACGGCACCGCCTCACAATATCAAGCTACCATTTCCCTAACACTTAATGGGTTTTTCTAAATAAATCATCTTTCTCTGAATCATAATTCAAATACAAATAATAGTCCATACCGCCGTTTGTGTCGCCTCCAATACGGCTCTAAGGAAAGACATTCATATAGCCAATAATACGTCACATTTATTTACCAAGAAGGAACCATAGAATAATATTAAATACATATATTTTTAACTGTTCACCAATGGAAGCCAATTTCTGCCATAAAATAAAATCATACTATCTAGTGACATAATACAAACTCATGCAGTATTAAAGTATTACAAAAAAACTAAATGAGTGCAATTATTGTCCTTTTATGTCAACATAATTTCGACTTTGTCATAAAAAGTGCAGTGACTTTATCAAATACAACAGAAAAGAGATTATTAAATACAGAAAGCAAAAATAAACATCCATAGCCCACCAAGAACCCACAAATACGACATCCCTGAAGAAAAGATTTCTGCATTTTCACCGTAAACGCTAAACTGAGAGAGTATTATTACACATCCATGTTCAGTTGGTGTTTGTTACAATCAGTGGGAATACCTGTAAAATAACTCATGTAAAACTTTACATTCAAAATTCTGTACAGTTTTTTAATTGGGATATTTTATTTTATTTATTTGTTTTTTTATATGGCAGCCGCTGACAATATCCGACCGTTTTTTCCCCCATTATTTTTGTAATCTTACATAGATTTGTAATTAATTAAAAAACTAAAAACGGTATAAATAGAGTAATTTTTCTGTATATACAAACCCAATTCCAATAAAGTTGGGACACTGTATAAACTGTGAATAAAAAAAAGTAATGCAATAATATACAAATCTCATAAACTTATATTGTATTCACAATAGAATATAGATAACATCAAATGTTGAAAGTGAGATATTTTGAAATGTCATGCCAAATAGTTTTTCACCATTATTTTTATAATTTTATATAGATTTCTGTATAATAACTCTATAAATACAGTATTTGTTCTTTATATATAATAGTTAGAAGTTGCCATTGATGACATAATATTGAAAACAATATCTGAGTTATTTTACAAATATTGTTTATTATTTTATGATTTTTGAGTCCAATTTAAAATTAAATATATCGATTGTAAATAAATTTGAGTTTTTTCCCCATAAAATTAGGAAATGCAAGTGTATTTATTGGCGTTTTTCTTCTGGTTCTTCTTTTGGAAGACGTTCCCATTGGACTGGATTCTCCATGAGAGTTGATAATGTTCTGCCAATCCCTTCTCCTTCAGGATCTGCTCCATCTGAAGAACACAAACAGACTTATGAAGGATATTTCTGCAGTGGAATTACAGTGGTAAGAAGAGTGAGACCGCTAAAATAAAATTACCAATAAAATAATTTCAGTATCATTCAGATTTTCACTTGATTTCACCTCCAGTTTCACAGTCTGGCTCTTCTTACCTGTAGGACAAACACACCGATGAAGAATTCAGAGTCATAAAGAGCAATGTACAATCAGTTGTCAGTTATATTAAGTTAGTTTCATCTCCATGGTCTTTTATCTTCCTTCCTTCCCCTACTTCCTTTGTTCTAGTTTCCCGCCACTCATTCGTTTCCATGGACACTGACTACCGAGCACACCTGTCTGTCTTTAGTTCATCACCATGACTATTTGAGCTGTTCATTTCGTTTGGGGTATTGTCGTGTTATACAGTGTCATTTCTTCCTGAGTTTACATTCTTCCTTTGACTTGCATATTGAAACAATCAAATAAAGTTATTTGCGTGAGTGAATTCGCTGATTATTGCCTGTCATTCACTTAAGTTAATGGTGTTTGTGTTCACAGTTTACAGTTTATCACGTTGGATTCAACAGAAAATTGCACAACTGCAGTACAGGCACTGATCAACTAGGCTGATCACGGGCGTTTTCACACCTGAAAGTCCGCACCAAGGTCCGAACCAAAGTTCGTGTTTTGATATATTGTATTAATTTGGTTAGTTGTGGTTTGCTTTCACATTGCGGTTATGCGAGCCCACTAAAGAGCTTTACACTCGCACAGGCGTCCTGTCGTCATCATCTCTGTGGGCTGATCTCAACATTGATTGGTTTGTTAGCGGACGTGCGTCTGACGTCAGTGTGTTGTTAAACCAGCGGCTAACTTTAAGAAAGAATGAACAGACGCATATCGTTGCCAATACTGTTAATATTACGGCATTACTATCTGCAGCACCAACTATACTCGAGTCGAATCCACCAAATGAACGTCCTCGGTGTGCATTATCGGCGCCAACAGGAAAGGAGGAGAAGACTAGGCTACTTTTTTAGCCAAACAATGTATTTTGTTTTATAGTAATGTTTAAATACTATAATGTTATTTTTAAATTTAATCTAGGCTATACTGATTATGAAACGTGCACAGATGTGCAATATATGTCAAAGACAACGGCTCAGAAATGATTTTGACCACTTCATTAAGTTTTGTTCCGTAGAAAGCTTTGTAAAAATTGTATCTTAATTTTAATAAATGTTTCCTCATTTGCCTGAATTGAATAAATAAGCTTCAATAAATAATACAGCAGACAAACCGTGACGGAGCGATTATTTGCGTTGCACGTGAACTGGAGCGGTCTCATGAATAAACCGAAACTCAGCATATAGGCTACTTATCTCACAGACATGAGAAATATATGCTTTATATATATAAAACTCGAATATAAATAGTCAAGCAGAGCACACTGTTGACGCGCGCTGACTGAACGGTTCTGTTTATACCGCTGCGCTCCATCACTGCGTGTGCTGTGAGTTTAATCTGTTTACTCACTAATCCTACACCAGAACTTCCTGTGAATGCTCTGAAAGTCCGAACTACAGCAAATGCTTTCACACAAGAAACGAACCGAACCTAAGTTCAGTTTGGTCCGGACCGAGACTACCTCTTTTTGGAGCGCGGTCAGCAGGAGGTTTCACACCTGTAATTTTGGTTCGTACCAAACTGAGAAGTCTGAAAATCCGGACCAAACAAGGTAGGTGTGAAAGCACCGTAAGTCTAACGTAGACTACCAGCCTATAGACTACCATAAGCCTTGTTTATTGTCCTTATAAACTCCTTGATTTAATATATAATCTGCACATGCAAAACCATAGTATTTTTTTTAATGTTTTAGTCAAATTAAGCCCTATTTAATAAAGCCAGATCACTTAATTAACCGTGTTTGTAGTTACAGTTTTATTCACGGATCCTTTATGTTGGATGCGACTGACCAATATTGATTTGCCAATATCTTGGATAAGATAATAATAATTTGCAAGTAAAATCTACCTAATGTAAAAATACTTTAAATCTCTTTACAAAAAGGTTTTTGCAGGTGTTATTTAAAATGTTCTTTAATAACAGTAGTCATAATAATCATGTTTCCGAGCACACCTGTATGTGCCTCAGACAGTCGTTACCAACTCAAACTTCAACAGATGTTTTAAACTAGCTCGTTCGGTCTTTTGAGTCCTCTGCAATCCACAGCAAACTTCCACAGCTGGTGGAACTGGCACTTTCAGATCTGTTTTAGTCGGACGTGCTACTTCTGCTTCATCTACCTGGAACCTGTTTTCCTGTTTGCAAGTCCTGTCCTGGCCCTAATATAACAATTTTCAGAGCGAGCATACTTTAAATGTATTGAAATTAATAAGGTATCTTTGAGTAAAATTTGAGTATCATTTGTGCATCTACTTGCCAGGCTGAGTATCCTGGTTTTCAGTAATCAAAATATGGTCACCCTATGGTAATGGTTAATCATTATTTTCAGAGTTTTGACCAGCGAGATCTGAAAGTAGAACCGGGCCCATATTTATCAAGCTTCTCAAAGTGCCATTTTAGTCTTAAGTGCTGAGAATTCATGAAATTTACTGCTACTTTCAAACTTTAGTCTAAAAGCAAGTTATCAAATTTCTTAAAGCTGAGAATCACTCTTCCTCTTCCAGTTATTTAAGACAGCTCGAGAGCTCTCTCAACTGGTTAGGAGTTGCCAGGGCTTGTGATGACGCTGAGGAGACAGAGACGTGAATCTTTCAGGGGAGGGAGAATGTTTTTGAAGTGTTTGATGATGAGCAGTTAATCAAATGCCGTTTATATCATAAAAATTGATATGAAATATTGAGTGATTGTTAACTTTTAGAAATAACTGGCTTTTATACTTTAAGGTGCCCTAGAATGAAAAATGGAATTAACCTTGCCATAGTTAATAAAAAGAGTTCAGAACAGGAAGATCATATACAGTGCGTCTCAAACACCATTGCCTCCTCCTTCATATGTAAATCTTGTTTGTGAAAAACACCACGGAAAAACAGGCTATTCGCAACATAACGCCAACTGTGATGCAATCGCTGTGTGCAAAAGGCCTCTTGTGGGGGAGGGTGTCAGAGTAATATTGCGCTGTCCAAACGGGGACTCTTATTATGAAGGTGCGCAGTGCGCACCTGACTGGAAGAGAGGCACTGTTCATTCAGCACGGCGCGGACGGCAGATTGCATCAGCTGCTGCAGGATCAAGTTTATGGCATGCATAAGCGCTGAAGACATTCATTTAAGTTATTGTCAGCCTCAGTTTTGGTGCAGCTTGTGTTCGTGTGCGTCCTATAGGAGTGAGTACTGTTAATCTTTTGTGTTCACTGATTTCTGCTCGTTTGCTGTTATGACGCAGTTATCAGTTGTGAATGTTACGTGACAATATATATTAATCTGTGCTCGTTCTAATAGCTGAACTGTCGATCTAGAATGTTCGGAGTTATAATGTGTATTATATCATAGTAAGTCATACAGATAAATAATGATAGTAAATGTGATGGATGTTAAATTCAGGTGTTATACATCATTGTTATTGTATGAGGGGAGCAGCCTATAGTTACATGTGAATGGTAATAATTTGGAATGATTTTGCTGTTATTTGAATACTGCTATTTGTGTGTTGCAGAGAAACCACACAAACACACGCATCCCCTTACATCCATAACCGCAACCATACCAGCCCAGTGTGCAAGCGGATAGGGCTCCACAAACCAAACCAAACCAAACCCATTCTGATTGGGACAGGACAGGACTCGCTAAATGTACCTCAGGTTTCTCAGCTAAATTAATCCTCAGCGTTTCCAATGGCAAAGCCCTCCACAGTCCTGGTATTTCACGCCACGTGTTAATGTTTATGTAAAGGCTGACTCCACCCCTGATGTTGTTCTGCATACCATCGAGAATAAAGCAGTTAAACTGACCCTTCACTCTGTGGTGTTCTGACCGACACACCTGGTTCACTGCGATCTAAACTAGCCCTAACATATTTACATAGCCCTTCGGCACATTTTGTGGTCCTTCGAGCCGGATCGCAGCTGTGCTGGGAGCATGCAACAGAGTGATGAGGCATCGTGGGCCCCACCCACTCGGCCAAAACGACAGATAAGACAGCCGTCCTATTTGAAGGATTATGAGGTCAGTGCAGTACGACCGAAGATACGTGGCCAGTCACGGGCCAGCCCGGCACCACACACGCCTAGAGGGGAAGAATGGAGCTCACAGCCTCATGTGAAATGGAGAAGGTCTTATCAAGCGCATGATGATTATTCCCCAAGCCCTGAGGAGAGCTTTCGCAACACAGGCCTAGTATGGCCACATACCTCTATGCCCCACACGGAGGAGGGAGCAGAGCCAAATGTGATGCACAGCGAACGCATGCAATACAGCTTCGCCTCATCTCGTGACCCTAGAGGAGAATCCTGTGAGTTAATGGCCTCAGATACAGTGAAGCAGGATCAGTCCGCGGAACGATGGCCAATGCCACCCCTTCCACTTCCAGAGGACTCGTTAGTAACAGAGGAAGAGGAGTATGATGAGGGACTGCCCCCTCCACCATGGCCTCCGTCTGACTACCCTCCAATATCTGCAGTTGCTGAGGAGCAACGAGTTGTCATCGTCCTAGACAGAATGATGAGCGAGCTACAGCTCATGAGGGACAGTGTAATGTCCAGCCTCACACCGCACACTCGTCCATATTCTACTCCTCGTAGCCTGAATACTCCTCAACCTAGACAAGGTCCGGAACAGTATGTACGGTCCCACACCCCAAGGCCAGAATTCTACTCACCCGTCTCACGTCCGCAGCTCAGTAAGTATCACACGGATGCCGGATCCTCCGCTCAGTATCAAAGCAGACCTGATACAAGCCAGCTACCCCCTGCTCAAGGCAGACAGTTTTCGTCAGCATCGGCAACTCTGGGAGGAGGAGAGTATAGGGGCCCATCGCCAAAAATTCCTTGCTTCATTCATAAAGATCCAATGGAGTTCTCGCGGTTGAAATTAGCCCTAGCAAACCTTCTACCTGGGGACGCGACGGAGCTTTTTAAGTATCAGATACTCCTTGATCATGTAAAGCTTGAAGAGGCTTGCCTTATTGCTGACTCCTTTATCAACTCACCCAGGCCATACACAGACACCATGGCAGCCTTGACCGAGAAGTTTGGACAGCCGCACCATATAGCCTTGCAGAGGATCGCTGCAGTTATGGATTCGCCTGAGGTGAGGAGAGGAGATGTAACAGCTTTTGAGAGGTTCTCCTTGCATGTGCAGTCCCTTGTTGGCATGCTACAGACACTGGGCCCAGATGGAGAAGTGGAGCTGAGATGTGGCTCACATGTGGCACGACTACTTACCAAACTTCCAGTAGATATGAGAGCAAACTTTCGGCGTCAAATGTTCCATCGTCCCGGGCACACTCATACGCTGCTCGACCTGGCAGAATGGCTTCGATACGAGTCTTGGTGCCAAGGCTACGACACCTCTTCAGACCTCCGCACTCAAGGGCTGTCAGGCTACCGGGTCGAGAAGCGACGCAACAAGCCAGCAGCTATGGTACTACACGGAGCAGAGAGCTATACACCGAACCAAGCAACCACACGAGAGGGTCAGAGCACGTCTGCGGGGAGATGGAAGGGCAAATCCAAACCATACTGCCCATACTGCGAGTGTACAGAGCACTTCCTAAATAGGTGTTCTGCGATTCAGAAACTCACCAGAGAGCAGGTCATAGAATGGATCAGAGATAAAAGGCGTTGCTGGAGATGCGGGAGAGCACATCAAGCGGCCCAATGTGACCTCAAGAAGCCCTGCGATGTGTGTCAAGGGAAACATCTGAGAGTCCTCCATGATGCTAATGCACGTCCCCAGGCTGAGCAGCCAAAGGCTGAGAGTTGTTTGGTGAGCACCAGAACGGAAGTTCTCTACCTAGACAGACCATCGGCCCACTCTCGTGTTATGCTGAAAGTTGTCAGAGTTCTTCTGCGCAACAGAGACAGGACACTAGATACTTACGCAGTTCTGGATGATGGATCCGAGCGTACGATGCTCCTCCCTGAGGCGGTTGACAAACTGGGCCTGCACAAAAGGCCTGAAGACCTTGCGCTCCGCACAATTCGACAGGAAGTCCAGACCCTGAAGGGATCTGCCGTCTCCTTCAGCATTTCATCCCCTAGCAATCCCAAGAGAAAATTCCGGATAGAAGGGGCTTTCACCTCTCAGCGCTTGGATCTAGCAGACCACTCCTACCCAATTGCCAGCTTGAAGAGGAAGTACAAGCACCTGGCAGATCTCCCCCTTGAGCCATTCCATCATGTTAAGCCACTTGTGCTGATTGGTGCTGACTACCCCCACCTACTTACCCCTATCGAGCCGGTGAGAATGGGCCCTCCTGGAGGTCCGGCTGCCATTCGAACAAGACTAGGATGGACGCTTCAAGGACCTGCCCACCTTACCCAGTGGGCACCGAACACCCAGCAGTGTCTCTTCACTAGTATCTCTTCCCAGACCACTGAGCTGATGCAGAATGTGGAGAAGCTTTGGAAGATGGAAATGCTGCCATACCAGAGCAGCAAACTGGCAATGAGGTCAAGGCAGGATAAAGAAGCGTTGGAACTCCTAGAGACCAAGACGAGACGAGTAAAGGTAGCAGGTGTCCTCAGATATGCCACACCCTTGCTACGGAAGCGAGACATTCCCCCGCTTCAAGCTTCCAAAGAAGCGGTCCTACCCAGCCTTAGAAGTCTGGAGAGACGTTTGGCCCGGGACCCCCTACAAGCCGACGAGTACTGCGCAGCGATTCGCAAGTTGGTGGAGACTGGAGCGGTCAAGAAGGTTGACCTAAGTGGAGCCTCAACCACAGATGAGTCGTGGTACATACCCCACCATGTAGTAAGGCATAACGGGAAGAGTCGTTTAGTCTTCAATTGCTCTTTCCCATTTCAAGGTCGAAGCCTCAATGACACCCTCCTTCCTGGACCAACATTGGGAGCCCCTCTTCTGGGAGTTCTACTGCGTTTTAGGGAACATGGAGTAGCAGTCAGTGGAGACATCAGAAGCATGTTCCACCAGGTTCAGCTCTTACCAGAAGATCGGCCGCTCCTCAGGTTTATCTGGAGGGACATGGAGCGTGATAACCCCCCTAATGTTTTTGAGTGGCAGGTCCTACCATTTGGCACTACGTGCTCACCGTGTTGTGCCACCTTCGCTCTCCAAAAGCATGCGAGAGACCATGGCGGGCCAGGAGAAGGAGTCAGGCATTCGGTGGAGCGCTGCTTCTATGTGGATAACTGCCTCCAGAGTGTGCGCACCGCAGAGGAAGCCAAGGAGCTGGTGGACCAGCTCAGGGAAGTGCTCGGGTCTGGAGGGTTTGAGATCCGGCAGTGGGCCTGCAACATACCTGATGTCCTCAGACACCTACCTGCAGAGGCCAGGTCTGACAGCATGGAGCGATGGCTTTCGCATGATGAACCTGGCCTGGCAGAACCAGCGCTCGGACTCAGCTGGCATTGGGGGACAGATATCTTAGGCTACAAGAACCGACCTCTGGAGTATGGAGCTCTCACAATGAGGAATGTCTACAAGGTGCTGGCCCGACAATACGACCCCCTGGGCTTCATCGCACCTTACACGACTCGTGCCAAGTTGATTGTCCAGAGCATGTGGGACAAGCCACGTGACTGGGATGACCCACTTATCCCTCAAGATTTGCTTAAGGTCTGGAAGGAGTGGGAATCAGAGTTACACTTACTGTCCTGTATCTCCTTACCCAGACCCTATGCTCCGGTCCAAAGCGATCAAATGGTTGCTTCCCGACAGATACATGTGTTTAGTGACGCCTCCGAAAGGGCCTACGGATCAGTCTCTTACCTGAGGACAGAAGATACCCAGGGACAGGTCTACCTGGCATTCCTGGCAGCTAGGTCCAGGGTAGCGCCCCGGCGACAGCATTCCATTCCCCGCCTCGAGCTCTGCGGTGCCCTGACGGCTGCCCAATTGGCAAAGACATTAGAGAGGGAACTGACGTTGAAGACGGACCAGACAATCCTTTGGAGCGACTCGACAACAGTTTTAACATGGCTGCAGTCAGAGTCATGTCGCTTCAAGGTTTTCGTGGGTACTCGTGTGGCCGAGATCCAGGAGCTTACAGGGAAGAGTACCTGGCGCTATGTAGACTCCGCGCAGAACCCGGCAGATGATGTGACCCGGGGGAAGACCTTGGCAGAATTGGCCGCACCTAACCGCTGGAGCCAAGGGCCCTCTTTCCTCCTCAAGGGACCAGCTGAATGGCCATCTTCACCTGGAGAGGTAACAGAACAGGATGTTACGGAGTGCAAGAAGTCTGCTTCATGTGGAGTCATATCCAGAGCGGACAGACAGGGGACACATCTAGGTCAGTCACACCTGTCCTGGAAGGATATGGTCGAGGCTGTAGCACAGGAGGTACATGGGGCGGCAGACCGGGATGAGCCCTTGACAGCAGAGGACTATCGGCAGGCAGAGATGACTATCTTCCGGAGAGTTCAGGCTGAGTGCTTCCCAGAGGAGTTACGTCATCTCAAGTCAGGGAAAGCAGTGCTCCGAAGCAGTCGTCTCCTTACCCTGTCCCCGGAGCTGGACCCCGACGAGGGAATCATACGAGTAGGAGGGAGACTCAGACGTGCCGACTGCTTAGACCCTGCATTCACACATCCTATTGTCCTGGACTCCTTGCATCCTGCGACGACACTCCTTATCCAGGACTACGATGCTCGCCTCTGCCATCCGGGCCCTGAACGAGTATTCGCAGAGATACGCCGGGTTTTCTGGATTCTCCGTGGCAGGGAGGCAGTTCGAAGGGTGCAGCACCAGTGCGAGGAGTGCCGAAGATGGAAATCTAAGCCTGTGGTCCCAAAGATGGCGGATCTACCTGTGGCCCGTCTACGCTTAGGCAAGCCACCGTTCTACTCTACAGGCATCGACTGCTTTGGGCCCTTTCTAGTCAAGATAGGACGACGCTCAGAGAAAAGATGGGGCATCATCTATAAATGCCTTACCACCAGAGCAGTGCATCTAGACCTCCTGCACAGAATAGATGCAGACTCTTTCCTGATGAGCCTCAGGCGTTTCATTGCTCGCAGAGGTACTCCAGCGGAGCTCTATTCCGACCAGGGTACGAACTTTAAGGCAGGAGAGAAGGAACTTCGTGAGTCTTTTAAAAGCATGTCTTCCGACCTCCAACGACTCCTAGCCAAGCAGAAGATTGCTTTCCGTTTCAATCCCCCGGCAGCTCCTCACTTTGGGGGAACATGGGAGAGGGAGATCAGGTCTGTCAAGACTGCGCTGTATACTGTCATAGGAGTCCAACCCATTTCAGAGGAGGTGTTACAAACTACACTGCTGGAGGTTGAGGCTATACTGAATACCAAACCTCTGGGCTATACCTCATCCAGTGTTGCTGATGTGGACGCGGTGACCCCGAATGTTCTCTTAATGGGGCGGCTGGATGGAGCACTACCTTCGGTTGTCTACCCTAAGAGTGAAGGACTAAGTCGACGGAGATGGCGACACTGTCAAGTCATAGCAGATCACTTCTGGGCAAGATTCATCAGATGTTACCTGCCAACCCTTCAATGCAGACGGAAGTGGCATGGTGCCCCCGGCGATCTGACAGTAGGATCTGTAGTCCTGCTGATGGAGCCCCAGTTTCCCAGGGCGCTCTGGCCAGTTGGCAGAGTAGTTAAAGTGCATCCGAGTGCCGATGGGCATGTGCGATCTGCGGACATCCAGGTCAAGGACAGGGTCTACACCCGGCCAGTTGCCCGGCTTATTACGCTTCCGGTCATCACAGATGGTGAGGAGGATGAGGAAGAACCTGCGGTGTCTACAGACTGAGAAGTGAGCCTTTTACATGAGCAAATTGCGCGCAATTTGGGGGCGGCTGTGCAAAAGGCCTCTTGTGGGGGAGGGTGTCAGAGTAATATTGCGCTGTCCAAACGGGGACTCTTATTATGAAGGTGCGCAGTGCGCACCTGACTGGAAGAGAGGCACTGTTCATTCAGCACGGCGCGGACGGCAGATTGCATCAGCTGCTGCAGGATCAAGTTTATGGCATGCATAAGCGCTGAAGACATTCATTTAAGTTATTGTCAGCCTCAGTTTTGGTGCAGCTTGTGTTCGTGTGCGTCCTATAGGAGTGAGTACTGTTAATCTTTTGTGTTCACTGATTTCTGCTCGTTTGCTGTTATGACGCAGTTATCAGTTGTGAATGTTACGTGACAATATATATTAATCTGTGCTCGTTCTAATAGCTGAACTGTCGATCTAGAATGTTCGGAGTTATAATGTGTATTATATCATAGTAAGTCATACAGATAAATAATGATAGTAAATGTGATGGATGTTAAATTCAGGTGTTATACATCATTGTTATTGTATGAGGGGAGCAGCCTATAGTTACATGTGAATGGTAATAATTTGGAATGATTTTGCTGTTATTTGAATACTGCTATTTGTGTGTTGCAGAGAAACCACACAAACACACGCATCCCCTTACATCCATAACCGCAACCATACCAGCCCAGTGTGCAAGCGGATAGGGCTCCACAAACCAAACCAAACCAAACCCATTCTGATTGGGACAGGACAGGACTCGCTAAATGTACCTCAGGTTTCTCAGCTAAATTAATCCTCAGCGTTTCCAATGGCAAAGCCCTCCACAGTCCTGGTATTTCACGCCACGTGTTAATGTTTATGTAAAGGCTGACTCCACCCCTGATGTTGTTCTGCATACCATCGAGAATAAAGCAGTTAAACTGACCCTTCACTCTGTGGTGTTCTGACCGACACACCTGGTTCACTGCGATCTAAACTAGCCCTAACATATTTACATAGCCCTTCGGCACACGCTGGGATCCTTAAAGGGGTACTTCAGCACTGGGAAGATGAATCTGTATTTAAACTGGGTCATCAACGTAGTAGAAATGTGAAATTATTTTTGAATTTGGTGCTTTTTAGACTGAGAAAACACATAACTCATTAACTCATTAACACATAACTCATAAGCGAACTATGCTTACTACTACTGATTAGTTGCTTACAGATCGCTCACTCGATTCTTGTAGCTAGTGTCACCTTCTCCACCATCTAAGTTGAAACGATAGTCATTTTACAAGGCTTAGTCAATATGTTATATGCATTTCTGTTTTTGGTTAAAAATAAATTGACTTTTAAATCAGTACTCTACTGTCAAACTGTAACGTTACTGTACAAACAACATATTCATGCGTTCAGTTCGTGATTCAAAGTTAAGAAGCTATCATTGTAAAATCATTGCCATGATGGATGGTATAGATGTGTTAGCTGTCATTGAGTAGCAGTGCAGTGAAACAGCCAATCAGAGCAGAGCTCAACATTAATATTCATGACTCTTCCAAATAAGGCAAAAACAGAGCGTTTCATCATGGGGACAATTTCTAGGGTTGCAAATTGACCTGTAAAACTGTATCTGGAAAATGTTTGACCTTAAATAAGCCACATACCCTCTGTGTAGATATCAGAGAACATTTTAAAATATTGTTTCAAATCATTCTAGGGCTCCTTTAAGTTTGAAAGTAGGAGTAAACTCCAGGACTTCTCAGCACTTTGAGAGGCTTGATAAATATGGGCCCCGATGATTATTATTTGTGTATATTCTCTGAACATCAGGGCCCATATTTATCAAGTATCTTAGAATTACTCACAAGAACACTGCTAAGAATTGACTTAAGAGTAAAAAAAATTGCCTCAAAGCTGTGCTTAAAAGTTAGTTATCAAGCATCTCAATGATAGTTTAAGTAAAGTGTAGGGCTAAATCTTAAATGTCAGTCTTAGAGTTGATTCACGACACTTAAAGGATACCGTTTGATTAACTGCTCATAGTCAAACATTTCAAAAACTATCACATTTTTAAAAATGTGCACGTCTCTGTCTCCTCAGTCCATCACAAGCCCCTAATGGCAACTCCTAACCACTCGAGAGACCTCTCGAGCTGTCTTAAATAACTGGAAGAGGAAGAGGATTTATTAGCTTGAGAAATTTGATTACTTGATTTTATACTTAAGTTTGAAAGTAGGAGTACATTTCATGAATTCTCAGCACTTAAGACTAAAACGGCACTATAACAAGCTTGATAAATACGGGCCTAGATTTTAAAAATGTTTATGTTGTGTTTTTTCCTGCCAACGTTAAGGGAACTTCCCATTAGATAATTTAGTAAGTATTAAAGGAACACTTTCGGAAAGTTCAGACAACATTCAAAAGTAGCAAGTATAACAAAAAAAAAACATTCAAAATGTATTAGATGTAGTTCTCATTGTTTTAGCTAAGCATTAACACTATATGATAATAGTCGATATGGTTCAAAACACATCAACTAAATTAAGATCTGAAGAAACGCATATATTAAGATAATAACTCACCCATATAACACGCAAAAGGATAAGTGTGTACACAGCTGCTGTCATACCAAACACCTTTGTAAACTTTAGCACACAATTTAGTGCCCAACATTCCTTCGATCCATTTTCTGAATGAGGAGCTGCTCTGATCTGACCAGACAAACTCTCCAGGATATGTAGAGCGAAACAATCCAATCCATATCTGTCCCCTTCCCACAGTATTCAGCAGCTGGTCGTGATCCTCCTGGTCATCGACCGTGGCCAGATCTATGTAATGCTTTCTGCAGTATTTCTGTGCATCCTTCCAGTTCATGGGCTTGGTCACGTAGACAAACTCATGAAGAGAGACTGTCACGTGCGACAGAGCTGGAGAAAGAAGAAAGATGCCATGAGTTTATGTTCGGTTGTATTCAGCGGACATGATTCAGAATACTAAAACAAGACAAAAACCAGATTCAGAAACATAAACATCATGCACACCCTTTTTGCTACTGTCGAGAGACCCCGCCCCCAATAATCTTAGACAGCAAATGCAGTGAGTTTGCATCCTTCTTTTACAGTTTTTCTCAGTTGTTTACATACACATTCTTGAGACACAATGACCACCACACGTAACTCATTCACCGACCCCCTGAACCCATTCTGCTGAACTACAAACACAGTTCCTGCAGCTCTAAAACACACTTTTTTCAAAACGCTACACACAATTCTCTGCTTTTGGCACAATTTTAATCAGAAAATATCTTGATTTCACAAAGAACACACTGCCATTCAGATATACACACTGACTCATCACAAGGGCAAACACCCGACACACAGTTTTACATTCAGCTATCAGAGTTATAGCATAAAAGGCAAACAGGGGGATGCAGCATATGTATTTTTATCTTTTTTTTTTTTAATATAGCAACTGTATACAGTAAATTATTCTGTTGTGTGTATGTAGTGTATATGCACCTTTGTGTTGGTTGGGAATGGGATGTACATTCTTTTTGCAGGAAAAATAACATTTTAAATAAAATCTGAGTATAAAAACAATATTCTCAAATATTTTACAACACACTGATGTTTGTACTGTCTGTAGTAAGTGATGATGAATGGAGAATCCCATTTTGAGAAGAAATTACATTGTTTTGAATGTAAAGTTTCATTTTGCAGGAGAATTGAGTGGTTTTGCCCATTGTCTGTGTGTGTGTGTTTTTTTTTTGGGGGGGGGGGGATTTGTGTGTAGAGTTCTGAGAATATGAGGCATGCTTTCAGAAAATGTGTGTAAACAATTGAGAGAAGCTGTAATATCCATGTAGACAATGGAAAAGACGCATTGGGGTTCCATCTCCTCAGCAACCCAGAAAGCCTAGAGGAACTCTGTGTTTCGAAATGATTGACTCTTAGCCTGACAAGCCAGAGCCACATCGAGATGTTTGGTCTGGAAACTCACCATTGACGGCTCAATCCGAGGGGCGGATAAACGGCTGTCAGTCAAACTCCCTCTGCACGCGATAGGATAGCGCTACAACCAATCAGAGCAACGAAGGTGAAGCGGAGCTCGCTGACAGATTAAACATTCGCCGTATCCAGTCGGTTAAACTCTAAACACATCTTCCCTTCTTATTATTTTCTATATTTCTTCACACGCTTACGAAACTTCTTTCTCTCCAATGCGGGGCAGGCTTGTGTATCTATATTAACAACTATTGGTGCACAAATACCACTGTAGTCAAACATCTCTGTTGCCCTGACGTGGAGTTCATATTGCTTAAATGCAGGCCGTTTTATCTCCCGAGATAATTTTCTGTTGTGTATATCTGTGCTGTATATATTCCACTGATGCTAATGATAAATTGGCCCAAGCTCAGCTAGATGACAATATCAATAAGAGCCAGTCTGTATATCCGGATCCCAGTATCTGTATAGCAGCTGGGGATTTTAATCATGCTGAGTTAAAGACTGTTCTTCACACATTTCATCGTAATGTGAAGTGTGCAACCAGAGGAGATAAAACATTGGATCCCGTATATACCAATCAGGTCAAGTCAAGCCTACTTTATTTATATCGCGCTTTTACAGTGATGATTGTTTCAAAGCAGCTTCACAGTGTTAAACAGGACAATTTTGCAAAAAAAATGTATTCGGCTGTACAGTCATTCTGGAGAAAATGGTGATTTTATCAGTTTATTTTAATTTATCATATAGCAACAATGTTGGCAGATCATTATTATAGTTTATGCAATTACTTAAGAACTTATAAATTCATTTTATTTTGATATTTAGTTGAATAACTTAAATTGAAATTTAAGTGTCCCAACTTAGCAAGCCAAAGGCGACAGTGGCAAGGAACCAAAACTCCATCAGGGCATGATGGAGAAAAATAAGTCTTGGGAGAAAGCAGACTCAGTCGGGGTGCCAGTTCTCCTCTGGCCTATTAACACACAGTGTACTAATGTAGCTGATGCTTACAAAGTACATGCATATCCTCATTTAGGACTGGGCGACCACACAAGTCTGCTGGGCCTGTGATAAAACCAGTAAAAATATGGCCCAAAAACTTTATCTCTGAGCTACAGGACTGTTTCCACTACACAGACTGGGATGTTTTTAGAGACCGGGAGTTATTGACACAGCAGCCTTTTGATAAGTATACGGCCACAGTAATGGATTATATCAATTTCAGTTTGAACAGGGTCACATCCTGGAAGCTGATCCATATTTTTCCCAACCAAAAATAGGTGGATGACACATAAAGTTCGGCTACTGATTAAGGACAGGTATATAGGTCTGATGACAGAGGGGATTACAGTACAGCAAGGAGTGCTCCTAGAAGGGGCATCAAGTCTGCCAAATTGGACTATAAAAGGCAGATTGAAGCACATTTTCTCAAGACTCAAGACAGGTGTGGGAGGGAATAAGAGCAATATCGGACTACAAGGGAATAACATCTGCCTCTGTGAGTGGTTCTTCCACTCAAGCAGAAGAACTAAATAATTTCTATGCCCATTTTGACAAGGAGAATAAGGATGCCTTGTGGCCCCACCTGCCCTCCGATGATGAAGATTCCTCACCTGTCCTGAGCGTTCATGAAGTGAGACTCTGCCTGGGTACCATCAAACCCAGGAAGGACAGAGTACTGGGCCGAGTACTTAAAGAACTGTGTGGCTGAGCTGGCAGTGGTCTTTACAACCATATTTAATCTGTCACTGTCTAAGTCCTGGGTACCAGCATGTTTTAAGGCAGCCTCAATTATTCCTGTCCCTAAACAGGCCAATATCCTTAATGATTCTAGGTCAATGGCACTCACACTGATCCCGACAAAGTGCCTGGAGCGGCTAGTTATGAAACACCTAAAAAGGGCTCTACCATCTGCTTTGGACCATTTTCAATTTGCATATAAAGAGAACAGAACAACGGAGGATGTCATTGCTATTATGTTTCACACACTGTTGGAAAATCTGGAGCTCAAAAACACCAATGCACGGCTACTTTTCATTGACTTTAGTTCAGCTTTTAATACGATATGGCCTAATACACTCCTGTGACAAACAAGTCACTATGCAACTGTACTGGACTTTTTAACCAACCGCTCACAGTGTGTGAAGATGGGTGAGCACGTTTCTGAATCCATAAACATCAATACTGGTGCCCTTCAGGGCTGCGTGCTCAGCCCACTTCTTTACACACTTTACACATATGACTGTTCTGCCTCCTTCCCCACAAATCACATCATTACATGTGCTGGTCGAACTACTGACAGGGTGGTGTAGAAAGCACAACTTGGTTCTTAACACGAAGAAGACAAAATAACTCATAGTTGATTTTTGCAAACAAAACCACCCTTGCCATTCACCTATCATCATTAATGGGGAGAAAGTAGAAAGGGTAACCAACTTTAATTCCTGGGTCTTACTGTTTCAGAGGACCTGTCCTGGGGCAGAAACATCACTTCAGCGGTAGGGAAAGCCCAGCAGCGACCCTTTTACCTGAGGAAGCTGAAAAGAGTGAAATGCCCCAGAGGCTCATGACAAACTTTTACAACTGTGCAATCCAAAGTGTACTGACATATGGGCTGTTAGTTTGGTTCTCCAGCTGCACTACAGCTGAACGGCAGAGGATTCAGAGGGTGGTGAAAACTGCTGGTAAAATCATTGGAACTGTCCTCCCAGAGATTTCAACAGTGTACGCCTCCCGCTTTCTACGTAGGACACAACATCATGAGAGACAGGTTCCATCCAGCAAACAGCTTGTTCAACCTGTTACCATCATGGAGGAGGTACAAGTCTTTTCAAGCCAGGACCACAAGAATGGCTAACAGCCTATAGCCCCAGGCAGTCAGACTGTTGAATGAACACTGTTCACCTCTCCCCCCTCCACTAACTTAATCCATTTAGTAGCCACACTATCCACCAATTGCAATGCCTAAGAACTGGTGTTTAGCTCCAGTACTTAAGCGAGCTCTTAACACATTATACTCCATCACGTCTATTGTGGTCTCTAAACTCTGGAACAGTCTTCCTAGCATTGTTCGGGAAGCAGACACACTCTGTCAGTTTAAATCTAGACTAAAAACACATCTCTTTACTATGGCATACACACAGAACATTATCAATTTATATTATTCACATCAGTTAAATGATTGTTAGGCTGCATTAACTCGGTCAGCCGGAACCGGGAACACTTCCCATAACACCTGATGTACTCGATACATCTGAGGAAGAACGGCATCTACGCTAATGCTAGTCTCTCTGTTTATCCCGAGGTTTACTGCAGTCGGCCGGATCCGGGCCATATCAAGATCAGATGGTGGACCATCAGGCTTTTGGTTCCTTGCCACTGTCGCCTTTGGCTTGGCTTGCTCAGTTAGAAAAACTCAAATTTCAACTAAAGTTTCCAAATAATCCAAATAAAATGATTTTGCTAAATCAACTTTATTACTTATCTGCCAACATTGTCGCTATATGATAAATTAAAAATAAGCTGATAACATCACCATTTTCTCCAGAACGACTGAATCAAATTCTGTTGTAATATTGTCCTGTTTAACACTGTAAAGCTGCTTTGAAACAATCGCCATTGTAAAAGCGCTATATAAATAAAGTTGACTTGGCTTGACTTCTTCTCCGAGAAAATCAATAATATCAGAAAGGCGATCAGCACATCCTTGAGTTGCTCTGGGGTCAGACAGATTAGACCATAACCTCAGAAAGTTACTATGCCTAATTTCGAAGCAATTGATGTAAAATTTTTAGAAGAAACGGTACAGCACCTTAAAACATAAACATGCGCCCTTGACACACTCCCCACTTCTTTTTTTCAAAAGTGTGTTTAACTGTTTGGAAGCAGATCTCCTAGCAGTGGTGAACTCCTCACTTGTCTATGGGGCGTATCAAAATTCCCTTAAAATTCTGAAGCTCAAACGGATTCTTTGACAATTTTCAATCTGGTTTCCGACCGCATCACAGCACAGAGACAGCGCTCATAAAGATTATAAATGATATTCGCTTAAACACTGATACAGGAAAAAAATCAGTTCTGGTACAACTGGACCTCAGTGCTGCATTCAACACTGTTGACCACACCATACTTCTAGACAGGCTGGAAAACTGGGATGGTCCTCAAATGGTTCAGGTCATACTTAGAAGGGAGAGGTTATTATGTGAGTATAGAAGACCATAAGTCTGAGTGGACGTCCATGACATGTGGAGTCCCACAATATAGCGCTTTTCAAGGCACTCAACGCGCTTTACATAGAAGGGGGAATCTCCTCAACCACCTCCAATGTGCAGCATCCACCTGGATGATGCGACGGCAGCCATATTGCGCCAGAACGCTCACCACACACCAGCTGATTGGTGGAGAGGAGACCGAGTGATTAAGCCAATCCGGAGAGGGGATTATTAGGAGGCCATGATGGACAGCGGCCAATGGGCAAATTTGGCCAGGATGCCGGGGTTACACCCCTACTCTTTATCGAACGACATACTGGGATTTTTAACGACCACAGAGAGTCGGGACCTCGGTTTAACGTCTCATCCGAAAGACGGTGCTCTTTACTCTCTGAAAATTACGACACAAGTAGCAACATTTAAAAAACATTAGACAACCACCAGCAACCAAAAGGTTTCAGCAAAACAAACCATCCCATGATTGATGTGTAAAAAATGTTTATTTGCTAACATTTTGAGGACATTAAAAAAGACCACAAAACAATGAACAAACGTTTTATTGACATTAATGGAAGAACATTTGTTCATAACATTGAGAGAACATTCCCTGTTAGCTGGGTTGCTACTTCACCAAAATCACCTTGAATAAGAAAATAACACATTTACCAAAACCCTGAACTCACCTGAGAAAAGCAGAAACTGTAACCCGTTCCTCATGATGAGACCGCTATGAGACAAACAAACACTTATTAAAGAAACACAGGGTAACATTTGGCGCTCTAGAAAACTACATTAACAATGAAGTGGTTCACTGAGATTTATTTTGAACTTGGACTTAAGGATCAAGAAATACGGTCAATGCATAAGTCAAGGAGTTCAGTAAAGTTGGCAATATATTCACATATTTAAAAGTCCCAGATCAATAACTCGTGAGCTAAACATTGTTAAAGGGGTCATGAACTGATAAATGTTTGAGCTTTTGACATACAAGATATTCTAACAGTATGCTGACATTTTACAATTACATTTATGCATTTGGTAGACGGTTTTATCCAAAGCAACTTACATTGCAATCAAGGTACATTTTTTATGTTATTGTCAGTTTTTGCTTTCCCTGGGAATCGAACCCATGACCTTGGCGTTGCTAGCGCCACACGCTACTGGTTGAGCTACAGGAAAGCATGATGACCTCATATAAGTTTCAGAACTGAAAACTCCTTAGTTAGTCCAAAAGCTTTTATTGTACCCAACCCCATAGAACAACTTGATGTCACAGATGGTGAAAGAACGCCTCTACAGAAAAAGGTCAACTCATACTTCATCATAGTGACTTTGGCCACTCCCACTGGCGTGTTAGTGAGATGACGAGGAGAAAAGCATGATACGGAATCACTGGATTAAAACAGCATTACCTTCCAAAGGATTATAATGCTAGGAATGATGCTTATTTATTTTCAACAATGTGAATGTCTCAGTTGGACATCATTTATTGGTATTCATCCAGTGCAGAGGAAGGCTCGTTTTGAGGAAAACTAGGTTGTAGCTTGTTGTCTAAATGGTAAATGGACTTTTAACAGACCCTATGGCCATCCAAAGTAGAGGATGGATACCCGACCCGAGCCCGACGGGTTCCGACGGTACCCGACGGGTCGGGCCGGGTTCGGACAGATATTTAGAAATGACGTTCGGGTTCGGGTCGGGCTCGGTCACGTCAGCGCGATAAGGCATTGAACCATTTAAATTTAAAACTGCTTATTATGCAAGTAGCCAATAGGCCTGTTAAACTGGATGCAATGGTTTGTTTTTGTGATTAAAATACATGTAAAATATTACCCTAACATCCGTCTTCCTGCATGCGGAAATTTGTTTATGTCGCTGTGACAACAACGCACAACACGTGCGTGCATATTGCCCGCAGCATCCCTGTCATTCCAGTGAGCGCAACTTCAGCGCTGCTGGCGGCAGGACAGTCTTGAAGCCATCCGCAGTTGATGCAATCCTTTTTCTGCATTAAACCTCGATTAGCCTAAACTTTGATGGATAGATTATGTAAATAGATCCCATGTTGCAGTTTAGGAACCATACAGTTTGAGAAAATTGGTAAGATGACTTTCATTTCAATAAGCATTTCAATTATGTTACGTTAATGTTTTGTTCTGTTAGCTTGGGCCATTTTTAGCAGACCTTTGTTCATTTAATTTCATTCGGCTCTTTGATTGGGCTCTGTGTAACGTTTGATGCCCCGTGTGCGCGCTGATGCGCTCGTCGGTAAACATTTCAGAATGCCTTCCTACAGTTGCTTAATAAAAGCGGGCTTTCCACACAAACAAACGTACGTGTCATTAGTATATGAGGGGAACAAATTGATTTTAACTGTCGGGCTCGGGTCGGGCTCGGACATAAATATTTGAATGCCTGTCGGGCTCGGGTCGGGTTCGGTTACTGCTCTGTCGGACACGGGTCGGGCTCGGACAGAAAAATGCGGCCCGATCCGCACTCTAATCCAAAGCGCTTTACATTTTTGCCTCACATTTACCCACGTAAGGCGCCATCCAGCTCATCGGGAGCCGCTGGGGTTAGGTGTCTTGCTCAAGGACACCTCGACACTTGGTCAGGTGGAACCGGGGATCAAACCACCAACCTTTCGGCTTGTAGACAATCTACATGAACCACTGAGCCACTGCCGCCGTCTACATTATAATTGGAAAAAGGTGTCATTTGTGTTTAAACAACGATTAGCTCTCAAGTTATTGATCCGGGAAGTTTGAATATGTGAATATACTGACAACTTTACTGCACTTTACTTGAAAAATATTTTTCCTCCCATCCCATTTTTTTTCCCACCACCATGTCCCTTTATGGGCTCCGTATAAATGCCTAAAGATGATGATTTAATTCAAACTACTCTCTTCACCCCTGAATGATTAGTCAAAACATGTTTACTGTGTTTCCTGTCGTCTCTATGAACGAAAAATCTCATTGACTCAATATTTCTGCCTCAGTGTTACATTCTAGACAATAGGAGTTAATTCAGTGAGACCTTACTGTTATAACATGTTAATCAAATTTTGTTACATTATTGTCCTGTTTCAGTTGCTTTGAAACAATCATCATTGTAAAAGCGCTATATAAACAAAGTTGATTAACGACAGCATGATGTTAAAATCACAAAAGGCAAATCCCAGTCGTTTAACCAAAACCAAAAACTCCTTTCAAAGTCACCAAAGAGGTTTGACTTACATCCAGAAAATCTGTTTCACAGTCCAGCAGATGTGCTTCAGTGTTTCCACGATCAAAATCAAAATATCTTTAAAAACTGATCAGTTTTAAACACAGAGATCTTCCTCAAATAAGAGTGAGCATCATTTACCAGCAGCAGTGACAGACTGAAGGTCAATGACGTCTGCGTTCCTCTCATTTAATCAGTTTTTATTTCCGATTTGTACTTTATCACGCATGCAAAAACCTGTCCTCTCAGATGCAAAGTGTTTTAGTATGAAACCAGACACTCATTTACATTTTGAATGTACACTTACTCACACGGATAGGAGTGAATAAAACAAACCCAGAGCAACAAAACTGTAATATTGTACTTATAACTTTATAAACTATAATCACTGGTAATTGAGTTGAGCAACTATCGATTTTATCATCAGAAGTCAAGTGTTTTTAAACCTCATAGTGAATCTCATGTCAAGTCAAGTCACCTTCCTTTAAAAGGTTTTCTCCAAATTTGAAATGTTCCATTGAAGTGTAGTTGAAATATTAATGTTGATTTAATATTAACTTGGTATATCGGATGGCAACATTGTTTTATGTTGTATTTTTAGTTTCAACAAGAGTGATCACAATCAACATACATTGTGCCATTGATTCAACAATATTAACAAAGATTATTTGTGATCATATCAGTGTTGATTCAACATCAGTGATGTAGAATCAACACCGTAGTGTAACACTGATTCAACAATATTACCTTTGATTATTTTTGTTAATTTCAATATTGATCCAACATCAGTGATATAGAATCAATCATACATGTTGATTCAATAGCATTACCATAACCATTTTTTATTTTACCAATGATTTTATTTCACCATTTAATGCAGGTGCAAACACATGATATTGCACTAACATCAGGTCATAACGTTGATTTCGGTGATATTAGAATAGATTTTTCAAATAGAAAATGAAAATTTTCACATAGATCAACATTGTTTCAACAGTAACTGAGGGTGAAAAATTGATGTTGAAAAAATATGCTGTAATGTTGAATAAAGGATATTATCTGATGATATTATGATATTATAATTGATTTGAGGTTGAAATCCCAACATTGTTTCAACATTATCTGAGGGCGCAAGAGTGATGTTAAAAAAATATCACTTTTTTAATGTTGAATCAATGCTCTTATTGTTGATTTATGGTTGAAATCCCAACATTATTTCAATATTAACCAAGGGTGTAAAAGTGATGTTGAAAAAATATCACTTTCTAATGTTGAATCAATATTATTGCCATTGTGGTTAAAATATCAGTATTGTTTTAACATTAACTGGGGTGGAAGAGTGATGCTAAAGCAACATCACTCTGTAGGGTTAAATCAATGTAAATAGCGTTGACGCATCATCGTTTCAATGATTACGTGTTATCTGGGTAGGCTATCTGTGTCTCTCGTCGCATATAAAATAGCATTCTAAAAGCAGTGAACTCAAGTTAAAAGAAGTTCTACCAGAAAGACTCGGGAGAAATATATTGACAACAGTGCATTTATTAACAGCTCAGCAAGCTGATAGTGTACAGAGTCATTTGGCGTAGGCCCCGTCCGAAGAGCATAATCCGAGGGTCTCGGATCTGCAATTCCTGCCTGAAGACGAGGGCAGGGGTGCAGCCGACCCCCCGGCAGGGTATGGACAGGGCCATCCTGGTGGTGGTGGGGAGGATGGGGGTAATCGTCGCTTCAGTATCTGCGAACTCAAACATGTGTAAGTACAGAGCCTTTATACCCTGAGCATGAGAATATCATTGGATTAGAGTGAAGGCATTAAGTGACGTAGTAATTGAGTCTTCCCAGCAGAACTTACGCTAAAGTCATTTCTCATTTCAAATGTCCAATTTCTTAAAAGAACTGCTCCACACTGCTCTGGGGGTTAAAAAAGGTCTTCTGAAGCGAAATGGAGCGCTTGTGCAAGCAACATATAAACATTATAGACTAAAATAACTAACTTCCGGTGGAAAGCCGTACACAATTAGACTATAAAGTAAGCCCTGAGGCGATGTGTATAGGAGAATCACAAGCATTGCCCCCTCTTGCAGATAGAGCTGGGCAACAAACCCAAGCCCCTCTTATATCTCTTATACAATTCTGATGTTAACAATTAATACAAGTCTGATGTCATTATAACTACAGGTGCTCCAACAGTTCGGGTTTAAAAAATCTGGCTCGCATCAGACGACTGCCTCTTTTCCTTTGGGTTCTCTGAAATTATATTGCTTTATGTAAATGAGCAGGCACAATGATTCTCACATCAGTTTGAAACAAAACTTCTAGACAACACCCATTAGTCTAAAGCAGGGATGTCCAAAGTCGGTCCTGGAGGGCCACTGTCCTAGCCTAGAAATCTAGACGCACCCTAGCGGCAGCAAATCTAATCTGCCGTGAGTGTCGTCTAGCAACTCTCAATACCCTTCTGAGCTGTAAACACCAAACTCTGGTCGGGCCAATCACATCATGTATAGAGTCGGTGGGCGCGGCTTAATATGATGACGGCCGAGTTGCGTTTGCGTGCTTCTAGTAAACACAGAAACTGGCGAACGGCGGTCTTTCGAATCAGCTCTGACCGCGACTCTGGAAGACTTGAGTTAAGCTTTTCTCTGAGAAAAGAACAAAGAGCGGCACTGAAGTCATTCTGAAGAAGGGAAGATGTGTTCTGAGTTTAGCCGACCAGATACGGTGAATGTTTAATCTGTCAACAAGCTCTGCTTCACCTTCGTTGCTCTGGTTGGTGTAGTGCTATCCTATTGCAGAGGGAGTTTGACAGACAGCCGTTTATCCGCCCCTCGGATTGAGCCGTCAATGGTGAGTTTCCAGACCAAACATCTTGATGTGGCTCTGGCTTGTCAGGGTACCACTGTCCTGCAGTGTTTAGCTCCAGCTTGCCTCAACACACCTGCTAAAGTTTCTAGTATGCCTAATAAGAGCTTAATTAGCTGATACAGGAGTGTTTAATTGGGGTTGGAGCTAAACTTTGAAGACAGTGGCCCTCCAGGAGCAGGACTGGACACCCTTGGTCTAAAGTATTGTGGACAGATATCTATTGTGGGTTTTGTGGCTTTAATTTGGTGTCTTACCTTTTTTAAGCCATGTATAAACATTATTCTCTCAAAAATACAAGACTGTACATACACGTTGATCTCATATTATGGTAGCCCAGTTTGTGCTGAATACAGTGTAATGATAGCCTGACAAGGAGGAGGCAAGGGGAAGCCGAGAAGTCCACAGCCTGAGGTGGAGCGAGGTGATCAGAGACTGAAGGTGGAGACTAATGTCAATTCCCAACAGGCCAACGAAACAGTCTCAGTGCTGTTTAGGTCCAGCGATGAAGAACACGAAACGGGGTGGGAGTCGACACCTCAGCACTGAATTCTATCAGCCAGTCCTCAGTCTCCATTTCCACCAGTGTACCCTCAGCCACAGGTGTTGTGGGCTCACAGCCCAGATCAGAAACACTGGGGGTCTCCTCTTCTGAAGCGAGAGTCAGCGCTGTCCTCTTCTGCCTGGTCATGGTGGGCTCTCCATCTGTGGGATATCACACGATTCCTCCATGTTAAAAGGTGGTGAAACGAGCTCTGTGTTCTGGACCGGGGGTAGATGCTCTCTAGACACCGGATGATGACGTCCCTCCAGTTTAGTCCAGATATCTCTGGGAGGTTTACACGGTGGTGTTAATTAGCCCTGATCCAGAACAATGACTTCAGGGTCTTCTCATCAAAGGTGCTGTTGACAGCAAAACGACCGAACTAATCAGTAAAGAACTAGAGTGTCTTCATGTTCAAAGTCAATATTGCCTGAAAATATACTATGTTAGTTTGAAAACAGGGAACAGAAATATAACCTAAGAGGAGAGAGTATGTTTAAAAAACAAATGGTCAGAACAAACGTTAAAATGAACACCATTTCAGTAAAAGGGGTCGACTTGTGGAATGGTCTTAATGATGATCTCAAGAGGAGCAACTCCATTTATTAAAAAAAGGGTAAAAATCCACAGGCAAACAGACGGTAGACATGAGTGGCGGGAAACTCAAACAAAGGGACATGTGATGAATAAAGAAAAAACTTAAATCGAGACATATCTTGACAGCTGATATTAGGGAAAGCTGTTTGTCATTAGAGCTAATGAAATGCTTTTTTCAGCTCATGTTCATCTTTCACTTCAGTGATTTACAAATCAAATCTAAAGATACAAATGTGATACAAACACCAGACTGCAGATGGAAATGAGTTCAGAAAATATCTTCTGAAGACAAGGGCTGACATAAGAAAAAAAAACTTCACAAGAGGATCTTCCAATCTGAAACGAATTGATATCGTCATTGTGACGTTATCAGAAACTGGCTGACCGTTTAATTGACTTCAAAGAGCCACAAAACCGAGTTTCCACATGAATCTGAAGGAGGATTAATAGATCAATGCAAAGTTTGAGGGTGTTGTCCCAGAAACAAATGCGTCTGAACTTCGTGTCCCAGAATGACGCACGATAAGCAAATGTGGCACATGTTATAACTCCTAGAACAAACACTGTTTGAATGAAGATTTAGGTGAACAACATCAAGGCTCAATCTCTCGGGTTTCTCAGCATCATTAAAGCTTGAGCTGTCAGATTTTACTGTGTTATAGGCCGTTTCAGATTTCAAGTATCAGTTTTCCATCTTGCTTTTTCCCTCGTGTCATTCCAAACTTACAGTATATGACTTTTGTTTCTGTAAAACATTAAAAGAAACTCAGAAATGCCTGTATGAGTGTTGTTTCGGGTTTGTTGATCATAGGCTATGAAAGTCCACGGGTCCAGGGTTGTTTTGGGTTTGCTTGTTTTTCTCGGTTTGGAGAGAGAATAAAAATATGAAGGTGAGAAACAGCTTGGAAACAATGCTTTTATTAAATGATTTAAAATGTATTTGTAAGTGAGTGAACTACTTCTGAATATCTGCTGTTATTAATCATGTATGTGAAAGTCAGTAGTTTATTTGGGATTGTCTGGAAAAGGAAAGAAAATGCCAACCGTGTCATGTTTTTTAACAAAATGAATATGTTTACTCAACAAGAATGCACTGAATTGTTGGACATTTTTTAGAAGTGACAGTAAAAACATTGACAATGTCGCCAAATATTACATTTTAAATAAATGCTCTTCTTTTGAACTTTCTATTTATCATTGTAACCTAAAAACAGAAACTATCACATTTATATGATTCATTATTCAAGCAGCAGAAACATGAATATTTGCTATATTATTTAGTAAAATAATCATAAATATGTCACACGAGTGATCTCTGAAGCGCCTGGCTTTCATCCGATTGGGATTTGATCTCCGCTGACATGCTTTGAATGTTATTTTCAATGTAAAACCACAAGTGTGTCACTATCAAACAAATGCAAAGATTATCATATTTTGAGTCAATCGACCCCACGCGAGCTCTAAGAGCAGATCATTGGACATGAGGAGCGCTTCGATCTTTGTGCTGTTATCAGGTGAGTTTCGTTGGCTTTGGAAAAATGGCTTTTTAGCATAAATCATTTTGTCAAGTGCAAGAAGGTGAATTCATGTACTTTCTTACCAAAGTATCATCTACTGTAAATCAGATGGTTTTATTGAAGTCCAAAACATTTGACCACTGAAACAATCTAATACATTAAACCAACAAAACACATTTTCATGGGTCAAATCATGTATAAACAGCTCTTTAAAGGAAGCATGATATATGGCATTGAGATTTATTAGACAATACATTGGCTTTTACTGGCTTTTAAATGGCTTTAAATGGCTTTTTTACTGGCTTTTAAATGTAAAGAATTATCGGTTACCGGCCATCTGCAATCGACCTTAACATTAATATCGGTGCATCCCTAAACAACTGAATATTACTTTTTTACTGTGTATTAGATATTGTGATTTTGTGCCCTCAGAAGCACGATCACACATGGATAGGATGAGTGCTGGAATTGAATCCCTTTAAAGAAGAGTAGAATGAGATAAAATGAGCAAAAACACAATCTCTCGCATATTGATTCCCGTCTGCATTTACAGTCAGACTGAGCGTGAATGCTCAACGGCGAGAATGAGCTACATTACACGTATACATGCAGGCAACAAACTATAACAGTGTTTCACTAAATATGACAATTAATGCAAATGAAAAAATGCTTGCAACACTCCATCATGTAAACACAACACGGAAATATGAAAATGTTTGTAAATGTTGTAAATGTTGTGTGAAATAGTTGTTTTGGTACAATCATGCCATGTCATTGAATAAGATTCAACCATATGTTACTTGACAATGTTAGCCTAACAAATATTATTATTTACAAAATCATTATTTTTAAAATCATAAATATTATTTATGATCAATTATTTATTATTAACCTTGGCTGTAGTCATGGTTTTAAAACCAGTGAGATCCCAAACAACAGGTAGTTAGGGGGCTTAGGGGAATGCTCCTCCCCGAAACTTTACATTTCTCTGATCTACATATGTGCATGTTTAAGAAGTTTGAAGGCCAAAAAAATATAATAAATAGCTTTTAAAACCATGCCAGTGTGCAGTAGAAAAAGCCAAAAATTGCGTACGCCAAAAAATATTCCTGTAAGCATATTCCTGTTCCCTTTATAAATCACAGATCACCCACAGATGTGCGTACGTGAACCAGACTCATATCCCGCCCTGTACATGCCCATTTTAATCATAAATAGTCAGTGCAAATCACTATCAAATCACTAGTCGAAACAACCATGCAAACTAATCATTTGTTCTTAAGTCAACGCAGAAGAAATAGATAGCAACATCTTCAATCCGAACAATCATGACTTTCTCCTGCGATTTCACCTCGGCTGCTCTTCTACAGCTCAGGTAAATGCAAGTAATGTACAAAATACATATCGCTGTGTAGTTGGTAAAACTGTAAACCCCTGCAGAACAAAGGAGCTTATCAATGATGGACTCTTTCCATAACTTCATCCATCTGTTCTGACCTGGTTCTTCCAACCACTTTAACTTGGCCACTTACCATGTATGTGTGATGTGTATTTCATGTTAGTTTTAGTCTTGTCTGTCATTTAATTAATCACAATTGGACACAATATACACTCACCTAAAGGACTATTAGAAACAGCTGTGCAATTTCTCATTATTGCAATTATCTAATCAGCCAATCACATGGCAGTGCTTCAGTGCATTTAGGGGTGTGGTCCTGGTCAAGACAATCTCCTGAACTCCAAACTGAATGTCAGAATGGGAAAGAAAGGTGATTTAAGCCGTTTTGAGCGTGGCATGGTTGTTGGTGCCAGACGGGCCGGTCTGAGTATTTCACAATCTGCTCAGTTACTGGGATTTACACACACAACCATTTCTAGGGTTTACAAAGAATGGTGTGAAAAGGGAAGAGCATCCAGTATGGAGCAGTCCTGTGGGAGAAAATGCCTTGTTGATGCTCGAGGTCAGAGGAGAATGGGCCGACTGATTCAAGCTGATAGAAGAGCAACTTTGACTGAAATAACCACTCGTTACAACGGAGGTATGCAGCAAAGCATTTGTGAAGCCACAACACACACAACCTTGAGGCGGATGGGCTACACCAGCAGAAGACCCCACCGGGTACCACTCATCTCCACTACAAATAGGAAAAAGAGGCGACAATTTGCACAAGCTCACCAAAATTGGACAGTTGAAGACTGGAGAAATGTTGCCTGGTCTGATGAGTCTCGATTTCTGTTGAGACATTCAGATGGTAGAGTCAGAATTTGGCGTAAACAGAATGAGAACATGGATCCATCATGCCTTGTTCCCACTGTGCAGGCTGGTGGTGGTGGTGTAATGGTGTGGGGGATGTTTTCTTGGCACACTTTAGGCCCCTTAGTGCCAATTGGGCATCGTTTAAATGCCACAGCCTACCTGAGCATTGTTTCTGACCATGTCCATCCCTTTATGACCACCATGTCCCCATCCTCTGATGGCTACTTCCAGCAGGATAATGCACCATGTCACAAAGCTCCAATCATTTCAGATTGGTTTCTTGAACATGCCAATGAGTTGACTGTACTAAAATGGCCGCCACAGTCCCCAGATCTCAACCCAATAGAGCATCTTTGGGATGTGGTGGAACGGGAGCTTCGTGCCCTGGATGTGAATCCCACAAATCTCCATCAAATGCAAGATGCTCTCCTATCAATATGGGCCGACATTTCTAAAGAATGCTTTCAGCAGCTTGTTGATCAATGCCACGGAGAATTAAGTCAGTTCTGAAGGCGAAAGGGTCAAACACAGCATTAGTGTGTGCTCCTAATAATCCTTTAAGGGAGTGTATGTTTGGTTCTGACTCCCTGCCTGCAAACGAATTGTCCCTTTCAATAATCAATCACCACAAAGATTGATCTAGTTATGCGCTCTAAGCGCTTATGTAAATACAAAGGAATAATATTTTTTTCTGTAGCCATGACAAACACTCTTTTCTTAAAATTAATTAATAATCAATACTGAGTTAATGTAGCCACATCAAGGTAATATATTTAACTGATTAAAATATTCATGATTAATCATGATGAATATTCATAAAAAGCTATGAATAATTATTAATGATTCCCCTCTGAGCTAATTCTCTACATTGTGTATTTAGAGACCACTGTATGTGTCAGAAATCAAGCCTCCAGACTTCATTACCCATAATTCTTTGCACCATTCATCAGTCATCATTGTTTACACCTGTATGTCATTAGCCTCATCACCTCTGCCTATATAAACCATGTTCATGTTGCCATTCACTCTAAAGTGTAAAGCTTGGAATGTACTCTGCAGGAACAGAGAAATTTGTTTGGTTTCTCGAGGTGGCAAGAACAAGAACAAAGTTCGTTCTGGCCAGGACGTTCCATACTTAATGAGAAAAGCAGGAGCCAATCATCTGTGTTTCTCCACGTTAACCACGCCCACTTTAAATGTATGACCAATGACAGAATAGTTCTCGGACACCCGCAAGAAAAAAGTTCTGCTCATGGCCGCAACATACTCCGCAAGAACAGAGAAAAAAGTTCTTGCTTCAACAACTAAAATACAGTTCAGAGCAACATGTGCAGTGCACGTCTGTCATTTAGGCTACATAACATTATGAGAACACCAACAATTGTGTGGATCAGGCTTTCAAAATTATATATATATATATATTATTTAGGTTTCTTGGCCAGTATATTGGTTATCAACTTTCAAATAAATTATCGGTTTTCTGTCTCAGACAATTTGTTCATATCAGTGCATTATTTGTATTATTATCACTTTTTACCGTGTATTAGGGATGCAAGAGGTGAGTCTTTTGGTTTTGTAAACACGCTTCTCAAAAATGCGGATTTAGATGTATCAATCAATATCGATTAGTGGCTTTTAAATTTAAAGTAGAGGTGCGATGTCTGTATGTGTGTTGTTTTCCAGCTCTAACGCCTGGGACGTTCTCACAGCTTCATCACTTCATCTTTGTGCCTCTGAATGTGAACTGGTCCGAGGCTCAGACGTACTGCAGACAGCATTACACAGATATGGCCACCGCTAACAACCAGCAAGACAATGAGAATCTGTTAAAGGTTATTGAAAATGTAAGCAGTTGGATAGGACTCTATCGGACTTCGGGTGAGACTCCTTTAATCTGGTCGGATGACAGCAAATCCACATACGCAAAATGGGCTCCTGGTCAACCCAACAATTACTATAATGATCAGTGGTGTGTTCGAGTTCTCGAAACCTCTGGAATGACCAGCACTGTAATAGGAAATATCCTTTTGCATTATTTTGGAGAGTTGGTCATCTTAAAATATTTTTCCTTAAAAATAAATTAAAAATGAGATCTAGTTGAATGTTTTAGCCTCACACATGCAGAAATCAAATGAGAATTGCTCTACACACCAAAGTCCTCAGTGTTAAATGAACTCCACTCAGAGTACATTTGGTCCCTTCTAACGGCACGTTTTTTTCCATGTTAATTAAATTAGAGTTTGTGTCCTTACCAGCAATGACGGCAACATGCAGTAATTCTATTTTAGAAACGGTTTCTATTTTTGCGACGTCAAGGCTGGAATGACAACACCAGACACTAATAAGCACTGATAATCTCAGGTAGTGTTTAGCAGTATTGGGAGTAACATGCTACAAAGTAAAACATTACTGTAATTCCACTACTTAGTAACGCAATTACACTTACTGAAATTTTAATTAGTTCTTTACTCGTGTTACTCTTTTTTTGTGAAAAATGAACATTTGCAGACAAAAAGCTCAAATCTAGGCCTGTTACACATTGTTGCAGCCATTAAAATAGATCAGTTTGATTTTTGTAATGTATTTGAGTTGATGTTATAGCCCCTGATGGCCGCTAGAGGGCAGTCCTGTGCTGTTGGTTGTTGTTTATCGCAGTATGCCGAGTAAAACCACAGATATCCATAATAAAGGCTAGATGTCTTACGGCGGAGTCACCATCGTCATCACCGGCGGCCATCTTGTCACAGGCAGGCTTTCTGTCGGACTCTGGGGAACCTGATGTAAGAGTGATCTGTACGAACATAAATACTCTTATCTCGCTGAAATCTTGACGGATTTACAAATGGTTTGGTTTCTTACAAACGTTATTAACATGGCTACACATCTGGATGCTTTAACACGTTGAAATTGCAGCTTTTCGTTTCGATAAACGACTTAATCGTGCAGCTTGTGTAAAATAAAAACAATTTTCTAGCTGCTATAACTCTGTGCCACTACTTCACACAATTATTCTTGTTTCCTAAGAAGCTACCGGGTCTCAGCTTTCTGAAGAGGGAAGGCATTTGATGGTAGGGAACATTAGGTGGGAAGTACACGCACCATTAAAACACACTGTTACAAGTGAGCGAGCTGCTTGTGACAAGATGGCCGCCAGTTGCGGATGCCGCCCTCCATTGGCCAACAGCGCGCACGAGACATCTAGCCTTTATTATGGATATCTATGAGTAAAACAGTTTATACCAGTGCAGTCATGTCTCTGGTTCTTTCCATGCAGATGCAGACATAACAGTTTTTAATGTCAAAGTAGTAATATTTTGTTTCATTTCTTTATTAAGTTAAAGGAAGTGTATGTACGATTGTGGCCAAAACTGGTACTGCAATCCCTATCCCCCCTCCCCATCCCCCTGACGCGAGGTTGCCAGATTGACTGCAGGATCACAGGAACGTGTGTAGCTTCAGCTGGGGTAACTAGAGCAGATCGGATGCCCAAACTCTACTGACTTTGTGATTGGTCGATAGGTGGAGGGCGGAGCTTCAGGCCAAAACACAACATGACATCATCAACATCAGTTGAGCTGCAACAACAACTTTTACATGACAATATCCTGGCCGGACTACTGTTGTCAGTGATATAAGTATTTGAAATTAACATGATAAAAAAGTTAAGTAAAAAACACAAATGTAGTTCAAACGTTTAGCCTATTATCACCAGTCACCACCACAGTAAAAAGGCATTTTTTATAAGTTAGGTTAGGCTGATGGTATAGGTGCTCCCAAATGATAAAAAGATAAAAAGATTCAGGTTGTCTTACCTTACATCTCTCCACAAAATGAATATAAATCTGATCTTCGATTCCCGCGGTATATGAACATTTAATGGAGTTCACGTCAATGAAATGAAAAAACGAAAGATTCAAGCTGCATCTTATCATCAGCTCATTTCAGGATCTAAGACCGCGATATGAGAAAGACCGACCTAAGATCCTTTAGTCTCATTAGCTTTAATGAAGATGATTGTTTTTGAGCATCTACTTTCAGTTTTCCTTGCGATCTTTTGCGTGTTGGATTTATAAAACCGTGCATGTGCACATCCAAAGCAGTTTTCCCTTAATAAATCACAATCAATTCTAAATGTAGCGCAGCTTTTGCAGCTTCATGTCATGCCCATAGTTGCCCATTAATAGTCAGTGAAACGCCCACAAGTTAATATTAATCGATTGTGAAATCTTGGCAAACACAGAGAGGAAATTAATAAACGTAACTTCACTCACTGTGAAGTAGAAATTATCGTTGGCGAGGTGGAAAAGAGGAGAACAATGTTGTTTGGAGGGCACAGTGTGGGCATTACTAATGCCAAAAAGGCACTTGAGTGGCAAAAGGTTGCAGACGGCGTAAATGCTGGAGCCTCACAACCTCGGACCATAGCCAAAATAAAAAAGAAATGATTGGACATTAAAGTCGAGGCAAAAAAGCGGCTAGCGCCCCATCGCTAGAGTGTGTGTGAAAGGAGACACCAGAGCCGACTATCTATCTATCTATTATTCATCTTTCCATCCATCATTATCTATCCATCTATTATTTATCTATCTATCCATCATTTATCCATCCATCCATCCATCTATCTATCCATCCATCATTATCTGTCTATCCATTATGTATCTATCATCTATCCATCCATTATTTATCCATTCATTCATCCATCTATCATTATCTAATTGCATCTATATCTGCTCCACTAGACGGACACATTTACGAGAATATCCGTTTTGTACATTATTTTGTTCTGTTTACCAAATTATTCATATCAGGATGAATTGCATAACATGCCAATATTATTGCAGAACATATTTCTCTTTTCTTTTTGCAAATATGTGTTAATTTGCATTTCTATAGTAACTTTCATTTGATTTAGTTTGTTTTACACGGCAGATCGATCAAACGGGTGTTTGTGTAGGCTGTTAATTGTTGTTTATGAGAGGCAGTATTGTCATTTCTTTTACACAACTGTCTACAGTTTCACACACTTTCACGCGTTTCTTCCATCTGCCGACAGTGTCATTTCACCTGTTTTTGTGCGTACGCCTGGGTCCGAGCTTGCGTAAAGAACCACACATTTTCCCATCAAGTTTGCTTTTTATAAATACAAATTATTGCGTAGAGAGCGGCGTACGCCTTCATTTATAACTTTGTTTATAAATGAGATTCCCTTGTAAAAATTGCATTCTGGGAGGAAAAAAAAGTATTTTGTCAGGGTTTCCTGCTAAAATTAGCCTTCACGGCTCTAAATATCACATAATTGGGGTCACTTCAACCAATGGACATGGCACTGACACTGTAGGTCTAAAAATTAAGTTTACTGGGTTTGATTGTTAAGTTCCATTTCATATTTACATTAAAAAGCAGACATAAAAGTAACTTAAATTTTATTTTTCTCTAGTTACTAATTACTTTTGATATACAGTAATTGGTAAAGTAATTCAATACTTTTAAAAGAAGTAACTAGTAACTGTAACTAATTACTAATTTTCAGTAACCTGCCCAACACTGGTCTTTATGTGCTTTAATTAATGTTAAACATAATGTGACTTTGATTTTCCAGATTTGTAACGTCATCGTACGAAAGGCACAATAATTCACCACAGATCTTGAAATGAAACAAATTTGAAACAAGAACGTTCAAACTGTGAACAAACAAGTATATTCAATGACTTTGATTGTTTAACTCAGTATGTATTTTTGTAATGTTTAAATGGTGAATTTGTTTATGTAGGCTACGTATCCATTTCCTTGCGAGTGCCGTCGTGATTAATATCTGGTGACGTGCACTGGCTGTAAGAGCCTGCCCAAACTCTGCTGTGATTGGCTGTGGTTTATGATTGAATTTTCGCATCTTATGTGGACAGACATATTGCCCGTCGATTGTATCATGTTGAGTGTAGTTAGGACACAGTGTAAGGCGACATCCACACAATGCCAGAGCTTTCCCTATCCAATCTTTTTTTTTCTTGCCTCAAGAAATATCTGCAGAAACACAAAACCACCGGAACCGACTCAGAACGATGCAGTACACATGCCAGACCAGTATGTGGTGCTGTAATTCTACCACAGATATACACAAAACATGGAGAAGAAGAGTTGTGTCTAGAAGGGTACAACAACAAATAGCAATAAATTAATATGCTGCTTATCAGATTGATGAACATATATATTGGCCAATAATGATTTTAATGCCAATATTTTGTGCATCCTTAACAAACCCCTAATGGGCCATGACGGAAACCATAACTTGATTGTTCATCGTTTCATCACTGTGTTTGTCCCACAGAGGAGAAAAGACACGAGGATCGTGAGACTGGAGGTGAAATCAGGTCAAGATCTGAATGATCCGGAAGTGATGAAAAACCTTTTAGCGAAGGTGAGTCGTCTTGTAATTCCACTGGGAAAACACTGCAGAAATATCCTTCATAAGTCTGTTTGTGTTCTTCAGATGGAGCCGATCCTGAAGGAGAAGGGATTGGCAGAACATGATGAACTTTCATGGAGAACCCAATCCGATGGGAACGTCTTCCAAAAGAAGGACCAGAAGAGAGACGCCACTGAACAGACTTGCGTTTGAAAGGACTATACAGTACACATGTACCACCTCATGGGCGTCGGAAGCAAATAAAAAGTGGGTGGGTCAGTAACGGCTAAGGCAAAATATTATAGCTGGGGAAATTGTTTTGCAGGGGGTCTGGGGGTTCTCCTCCAGAAAAAAAAATGATTTCATAGATAGTGCGTTTGAGGCCATATCCCTTGCCTATACCAAAAAAGACCTCAAACCAGTCCATACCAATAGTCTAATAAAAAGACTATATTCATTTAACTACCATAGAAATCAACAGTTTCACAGATAATGATAATGAACAAGTTTAAGTTAAACCTATAGTCTAGGGGTAAGACACATGGCATCAAGTTTTCACTCGCTCGACTCCCTTTCCCCATCACATATCAGATCGGAAAGGTATTAATTTTCAATAAAAAAAGAGAAAATATTAGAAAAGGGGAAATAATGCTTCTTAATAAGTTTCTCGGTTAAGGGGTAGCCAAGGTAAACAGACGTGCTGATTTTAGAGACGATAAAAATGAGTGGGTCCAATATCATTGGTCTTAAAAAGTAGGTGGGTCTTGTCCCACACACATAATGGTTCCGACGCCCATGCACCACCTACTTTGAATAACTGTGAACACGCTGTACAAATTTTATTCAACCATTTTAGTTATTTACTGGGCAAACGCTAAGCAGCAGATGATATCTATCACGATTTATCTTCATGTGTTGATTCGTTGTTTGTGCTTCTTTTTAAATCATGAACTCGTTTTGTACTTCTTTTGTTCAGGTTTTTTTTGTGTGTAATCCAGTAAAAATGCCAGAATGCTTAAATATGAGTGTTTTCTGAAGTATGTCTGAGCTAATAAACAGCACACCCCTCATGTGTTCACAGTTCAGAGTGTTAATGGGATAATTATGACTGAACCAAAAAAATTACCTTTTTTCCAGGTTTCTGATTGGCCAACATGGCTTTATGGTTACGGTTATATTGCCACCTGTTGTTTTGGCATGCTCTTGACAGTTATTCATAGTATGTGTTTGCATTTTCATGTGGATGCTGTTTATAAAAATACCTCTGTACGAGTGTACATTCTGTAGTGAGGACACATATGTACACTGAAGTGTGTTGATTTAACAAAGGATTTTGCTGTTTTATATATATATAACAATGAATATATAATCATTGTTCATGAACTTCATATAGCTTCCATTCTTCTGTACTAATAGCACAGTTTTCTTCAACTAGCTGAGCTTCTAAAAAACAATGAGTGAACATTTCTAGTCTAGTCTAGCTAACTCATTTATAAATACACATGATGATGACTTCTTTTGACTTATGATAATCTTATTTAATCTTTATTTTAATTATTGCTTTTACATTGTAATGCCTGTTTTACTGCTAAGACAGAAGCTGAGATCCAACACCCTGCAATAAAACATTAAAACTCACTAAAGATCTCACAGAAAGATAAACCACAGATGATGTATCTTGTGAATGTATTGTTTTACCCTTTTCATGTCTGGTGTCTTTTTAAAGGTCTCTAAAGGTGCAATTGGTAAATTGGTCTGAACTTCACTGCATTCACTATGAGAGAGACTGAAACTTATGAGAAGTCTGTTCTCCTTTTTGAGTGCTCTCTGAAATCTATCCGATCTTCTCCCCTGAAACCAGGTGTTTGTGTTGCAAATATTTACAACGCTTTTGTTCTGGTCTGGGTGTTTAAAGAAAGGTGACTTGACTTAAGTTACAAACGTAACAAATTTATCAGTCGCATCAAATTTGAGTCAGATTAAAGGGTTAGCACACTATACTGTCCATGTCCAGAAAGGGAATAAAAACATCATCACAGTAGTCCATATGAGACATCAGTGGGTTAATTAGAGTCTCTTGAAGCATCCAAAATACATTTGGGTCCAAAAATAACAAAAACTACGACTTTATTCAGCATTGGCTTCTCTTCCGCGTTTGTGTTCAATCCTCAAATAAAGATTCAAACGGTTATGAGTCAGCGAATCGATTCATGATTCGGATCGCCAATGTCTCGTGACTTCAGCAGTTTGACACGCGATGTGAATTGTTTTTGTATTCCCTTTCTGGACATGGACAGTATAGTGTGCATACACTTACATACGCTCTCGGACTAAATATAAAATATCTTAAACTGTGTGTGAAGATGAACGGAGGTCTTACGGGTGTGGAGCGACATTAGGGGGAGGAGTTAATGACAGACATTTCATTTTTGGGTCAACTAACCCTTTAAATTATTAATACAATTGGAGTCAGAGTTCAAATTAGATTTGAACTTCACAGAAACGCTGAAAAGTCATTGGATTCCATCGTTGGGTTTACTTGCAATATACATTTTTCCCATTCCAATTCATATCCATAATGTTATCTTATTTACCTGTGTGAATATTATTCTGTTTAATGGAATAATTGCCCTGCCTTATTGCAACACTCAAATGATTTCTGATTTTAGGATTAAAAAGGAGCATGTAAAAGATCACAAAATTTGTTTTGTGTCATTGCTTTTACAAAGAATCTGTCAATCAAAAAATAAATAAATACATAAATAAAATGTAAAAATTAAAACAATTGTTCAGGTATTTGTCACTCTAAACAAAATAACAAAAAATAAATAAAACAATGTAGCTAGCTCCTTCTTACAGTAACATGTCATGTAACCACTTTTTCTGAAGGGTATCTGGAGTGTAACTTCACTACTTTAATGAGTAGCTTCCCCAACATGGGGATGAACTGCGTACAAACTTCAACGTCGCTTGTCGTAGAAACATTTAAATATATTCATAAACTGAAATTAAAAGCTGAATGTACCAGAGGATGACGTTAATGGAATGGGACTCGGGTAGAAGTGATGGAAATTAATCAACATATCTAGCAATTAACTAGATTAAAATGTTTAATAAATTGACAGCTCTCTAGTTTACGCTTTCACCTAATCTTCACAGGGCGGTAATGTCCCGCACAGCACTTTTAATGCCATAAATGACTCTTTTAGTGTTATTTTCCAGAGGTCTTAGATCTGTAGTGTTTTTTTTACGTGCTTTACACAGCCTTCCATGCAAACCACTCTCGCTGCTCAGATAACATGATGTCACAGACGGAGGAAAAGCTCTCGAGGTTTTCAGTCGGTCGGGACAGGCTTTTTATTCAAAATTAGGCACTTTATGCAAACGCAAAACAAAAACTGGAAGATGTAATGTCTGATTTACAGAACATGAGGGAGAAGCTAAATAACCACGAGGCCAGAGAGATGAGCTTCTTGTTTTGATCTCTAAAATCTCTCTGGAAAGTAAATGATTGAAATGTTAAAGAGCAGAAGATTTCAGAACCGTTATTCAGCATTAGTATAATTGGCCGGTGGGGACTCTTTTCTGTCTTTATGAGTGCATTTTAACAGAGTAAAATATCAAGCATAAACAAACTAACAGGTCACACGAGGCAGTAAGGATGCTAAATCTACCCTAAAACCCCAAAAATAAATGTTTTTAGAAATGCAATGTTTTCATCCATATTTGAGTCACACATGAATCACTAAGTAAAAAATCATGATATATTCTATGTTGCAGAAGATTGTTCACGATGTTTAAAATAAAGCCAGATTGATCGTTCTTCAAAATAAACAGCACAATGCAAATCATAATGAAGAGCTGATTTGCTTAATACACGTAAAGAGCGCAAACACAACGTCAAAGCAATCGCAGGCCAGCAGAACATGTCCTTTTGCAGAACAAAGCACCTAATATGTGTCAACATGTCATTTGCACATCCTTTTTTATAAATTGTTGTTTATTAAGGTGATATTTGTCAAAATAGTACAAACGTACATTAGATTTAGAAGAAATAAAAAGACAAAGAGTTACTGGCTGGAGGATAGAGATGGGTTGATCATGGATGGATGGATGGATGGATAAATAATTCATGGATGGATGAATGGATGGATGGATGGATGGATGGATGGATAAATAATTGATGGATAGATGGGTCGATGATAGATCATGGATGGGTATATAGATAATAATGGATGGATGGATGGATGGATGGATAAATAATGGATGGATAGATGGGTCGATGATAGATCATGGATGGATGGATGGATGGATGGATGGATGGATGGATGGATAAATAATGGATGGATAGATGGATGGATGGATGGATGGAAAAATAATGGATGGATAGATGGGTTGATGATAGATCATGGATGGATGGATGGATGGATGGATGGATGGATGGATGGATGGATGGATAAATAATGGATGGATAGATGGGTCGATGATAGATCATGGATGGGTATATAGATAATAATGGATGGATGGATGGATGGATGGATGATGGATAAATAATTGATGGATGGATGGATGGATGCATAAATAATGGATGGATAGATGGGTTGATGATAGTTAATGGATGGATATATAGATAATAATGGATGGATGGATGGATGGATGGATGGATGGATGGATGGATGGATGGATGGATGGACGGACGGATGGAGGGATGGATGGATGGATAAATAATGGATGGATAGATGGATGGATTGATGGATAAATAATGGATGGATAGATGGGTTGATGATAGATCATGGATGGATGGATGGATGGATGGATGGATGGATGGATAAATAATGGATGGATAGATAATGATGGATAGATAGATGGATGAATAGATAAATAATGGATGGATGGATGGATGTATAAATAATGGATGGATGGATGGATGGATGGATGGATGGATGGATATATAATGGATGGATAGATAATGATGGATAGATAATGATGGATGATAGATAATGATGGATAGATAGATGGATGAATAGATAAATAATGGATGGATGGATGGATGGATAAATAATGGATAGGTAGATAATGATGGATAGATAGATAAATAATGGATGGATAGATAATGATGGATAGATAGATGGATGAATAGATAAATGATGAATGATGGTGGATGAATGGATAAATAATGGATGGATAGATAGATAAATGATGGATGGATGGATGGATGGATGGATGGATGGATAAATAATGGATGGATAGATAGATAAATGATGGATGGATGGATAAATAATGGATGGATAGATAGATAAATGATGGATGGGTGGATAAATAATGGATGGATAGATAGATAGATAAATGATGGATGGATGGATAAATAATGGATGGATAGATAGATAGATAAATGATGGATGGATAAATAATGGATGGATAGATAGATAAATGATGGATGGATGGATATATAATGGATGGATAGGAATGATGGATAGATAATGATGGATGATAGATAAATAATGGCTGGATGGATGGATGGTGCTTCTGCTTCTTCTAGTTTTCCTCCAGCGGGTGGAAGATCTCTCCATCAGGTTGAACTCTCCAGCCCAGTCTGGCATCTTCAGACGTCCCCAGCCTCTCGAGTGTCTGCTGGATCTGAGGAGCAGACAGCCGCTCATCACTGAGACTCAGCACAGAGGTCTGTGTTCTGTCACACTCACCTTCTCCAGGAGCCGCTTCTTCACCACAGGATCATCCACATTATGACCAGCTTTCAGCTTCACTCTCAGTATCTGCCTCTTCATGTCTGTGCAAAGAGATGGACAGGATATAAAACATTTGATATGATGTCACAAAATGGACGTTGTGCTAGTCTTCCCTATTGTGCCGTATATCCGAGTGAAGCGCCTCTCAAACAAGAACAAATGTAATGCCACGCCCACACCCGGGGGACCATCCAAAACTCTCCATCATCTTTATATTGCGTGAAGCGGTCTTCTTGTCTTTTCTTACTTTTAACAAGAAACAGAACAATGTCTAAAAGCTGATGTGTGCAGTAAATAAGCTAAAAAGACTTGTTAGACTGTACGAACATGATCCCGATGTAAGCCATGTCACACTGCAAGATCTCAGTTGGCTTTAATGTCAGACTGCACGATAGTGAAGGCGTGCTAAAAATGGAGGTGCACAAGAAAACTCGTCCGGAGACAGTGAGCTGCATTACACGCGGGACTGAAATGCTGGCTACAAAGAAATCTCTAGCTCTCGTTTTGGTCATAGTTTGTCTTGAAAAACGGAGATATTTGACGGCCGCTGTAGGAGAAGTCACACTGCAGGATTGTGTGCCAAATCTTCTGACACTGCCAGAATTTCGTCTGAGGTAAAATTTGATCGCAAAGCTCATTAATCGGCCACTGGTGAACATGTCAAACTAACGACCAGACGTCAGATTTTGTCTGAGTTTGTCTCAGACGGCCAAATCGTGGCCAAAATTGCACAGTCTGCACCCAGCTTTAGTTGGTCTTTTTGGGTTTTACTTATTTATTTTTGTTGGCAACACTATTGTTCCCATTTTACCCTTTTAGTTGTGTTCCCCTTTGTGGGACTGTAAATATGTAAATATATGTTTAATTATGCTCAGTAAAACTTTACTTGCCCCAAACTTTGTTGTTGGTCTACTTAAAGGGGGGGTGAAATGCTGTTTCATGCATACTGAGCTTTTTACACTGTTGAAGACTTGGATTCCCATCCTAAACATAGACAAAGTTTCAAAAACTAATGTTGGACGTTTGATGGAGTATTTCTGTGTTAAAAATACTCCTTCCGGTTTCTCACAAGTTTCGGCGAGTTTTTTTTGAGTATGGGTCTACTTGACGTTAAATAGAGCGGAAGGTCCTTGTATGGGCCGTACGGGCTCTTCTCCCGGAAGGGTGAGCGCGCGTCACTAGAGGGAGAGAGAGGAAATGCACGCTGTAAACAGTCTCTCAGGTGCAGATCCAGTCGTCCGTGAACACTTATGTCGCGCCGCGCTCCACTTTATTCCTATGGGTGACGTCGAGCGACTTCAACGCTTCAGCACAGCATTCTGGGAAGGCAGCGCTGCATTTGAACCGATTTGAACGCAGAAATGACGGGAAGCTTCAAGGCATCGCTTCAGTCGCGTCGCAAAGTGGATCTCCACGGTCACTGCTGTCACAGGACTTCACCAAATCATACCAAAGAAGTGTGTTTTTGACAGAGCGGTCCTGCTTTGGAAGATGCCGGTGAGTAAATCAACTTCAAATGTCTCTGCTATTGGCTACCGTCACATGAGTAAACATCAGTAAACGATACGATCGCGTGCTTCGTCATTCAAATGCGCTAACGGTTACTCCATTGTTGTTCTGTATAACGTTACACTATTCTGACTCTGACGTGCAAAACCGTTTTGCTTGCTACCTCTAAGGTCTAGTCACATACAATAGTCCATAAACCGAATCATGTCCTCATAAACTGCACACAAAGGCCCCTAAATACAGTACATACCACAGAGACGGACATCCTGATGTTGCCGTTTCTCCTGTTCAATTTATTTCAGCCTCAGATTTGATTCTGGATCATTATCTGTATTAGCTGAGATAGCCATGGGTTTCTCCACGCTTGAGGACGTCACCGCTTTGCGCGTCGTCATTCTTTAGCTCCGCCCACACGATACGCCTCCAGGCGCTCGTTTTTTTCCGGAAAGACTCGGTACAGCCCATATTTCTTTTATAAATATGATAAAACTAAAGACTTTTCGGAGATATGAAGGATGCAATACTACTCTATAGGTACTCAAGATTGACATGAGATTGACTGAAACTGAGTGTTTCACCCCCCCTTTAAGTCTTCTGTTCTCTGTGTAGTCTGAATTTGTTCTAGCTGAACTCAGGTTCTAGTTTTATGTTTATGTCCTCTCGATAAATCTAGAATACTGGGAACGTAACAATCACAATATGGAAGAACTGATTTATGAAAGCAGCTCACCTCCCTGACAGATGAACGGTCTTGTCTTAGTGCAGTTCTGATCTGCCCACGTGTTCACATCTGATAGTCTTTGCTCTACACACGCTCCAGTATTGTGCGGCTCACCAGCAGCCCAGCGTCTATAGGAGGACTGGCTGTTATCTGACCATCTGTAAGTGTCTTTAAAGAGGCCGATGAACACCAGAGTATTCGACGGCACCAGCTCCTGCACCTGCCGGTTCTCATCCAGACTCCTCACGCTCACCAGATCTGTGTGATCCTGTCTGCAGATCTTTTGAGCTTCGCTCCAGGTCTTTTTCTTATTGACAAACACGTACCTCTCAACGACGTTTTCCTTTCCTAAGAACAATAAGGCACTGTGTGTTAACAACCGCATATGGATTATTATTAACTTATATATGGAAAATATATAAAAAAAACAAACATTATTTCTCACATTCGCCAGTTTATATGCAATTCTCAGTTATAAAATTAGAATTGCAAGAAAAAAAGTGCAATTTTTAATGTCGGAAACAAGTTTCCGTACTGTGATATTAACCGGTTTGTAAAACAGTAAAGTTAGTAAGGCAAACATTGACAAATGTAATGCGAATAAATTCAGTCAGCATAAATTAAAGGCAGCATGACCTCGGGGTGTGCAATATACACTGATCAGGCATAACATTATGATGTATTCTGCTGGTCCTGTTTTGCTGCCAAAACACCCCCAACCCATTGAGGCATGGACTCCGTTAGAGCCCTGCTGTGGCACCAAGATATGTATGCAGCAGATCTAGTTCTGTAAGCTGTGAGGTGAAGCCTCCATGCATCAGACTTGTTTGTTCAGCTCATCCCATTCCCGAGCCCTTTGTGCATCCACATGGAGGACCCAAGGTTTCCCAGCAGAACATTGCCCAAAGCATCACACTGCCTCCGCCAGCTCGCCTTCTTCCCATAGTGCATCCTGGGGCCATGTGTTCCCCAGGTAAGCCACACACACACACACACACACCCGGCCATCCACGTGATGTATAACAACACGTGATTCCTCAGACCAGGCCACCTTCTTCCATTGCTCCGTGGTCCAGTTCTGATGCTCACGTGCCACTGTTGGTGCTTTCGGCGGGTTCGGGGGTCAGCATGGGCACCCTAACTGGTTTCCCTTCACCTGTCAGTAGTCATAATGTTCTTCTTCTTCTTTTTCTTTCAGCTGTTCTCTTCAGGGGTCGCCACAGCGAATCATCTGCCTCCATCTAGTCCTATCCTCTGTATCCTCTTCTCTCAGACCGACTACCTTCATGTCCTCCTTCACTACATCATCAGTAGTCATAATGTTATGGGTATATAATGCTCTACAGATCGCTAGATTTATGGAGCTGCTCATATGCGTCAATAAAATTGCTTCTAACACATCAACTTCACAAAAAAGGTATCCAGGACAGCAGAAATCTGCATCCTCTTTGTTTTTGTTTTTATTTTTATTTGAATAATGTTATGCCTGTTCTGTGTATAATGTCTCCGATCCTATTGTCCAATCTGACATTATCCAGTATGTCCCGCAAAAAGAAATGGATGTTAAGTTACTTAAACTTTAGACACAATATTGCCAAAGAATATAGTTCCAAACAAACTTGATCTGATGCATTGGGCAAACAAATGAAATGTCGAGGGGTCCTGACCAAGAGTCAATATGTAACGAGTTGGGAGTGAGAACCTGTTCTTTTATCATATCACACATATCTGAGTGTGTTAAAGTGATGTTATAATGCTATTATGAGACACTTGTTCACACTGCAGTAAGTGAGATCATATTAGGCATGGAAAAACTTTGTACTCTGTACAGAAAATCAACAACACCAGATTTAACTGTGTTGAGCTGGAGAACAATCATTACTTTCTGTCCATCAATGATCCAAACTGCACATCCAAGCACATGGTCCGTGGTTAAAATTTAGGGTTTGAAATTTGAAATTTGAATCCAAAAATGTTACATTGTATGCCTTTACATTAAAGTTAAACGGACTTTATCCAGATGGAAATGTTATATGCATCTCAAATACATCAATCTTAAATGTAGTCCTAAATATCTAAATATTTCAGTACAACTTATATTTTGCATACAGAAATGAAGCCTGTTTTAGGACCATTAAGATTTTTGCATAGTCACATTATTTGCATGACATTTCCCTTTTAAAATTTAAAAATCACTGTAACATGCAAATATAAATAAATATGTTTTAGTGTGCAGGTTATTGAATTTAACGGGGTCTTACCATTATAGCAAATGAATTCATATTTATGTTCACATGGAACATCCCAAAACTCCCCGCCATCACCCATGGCCCCACAGTTTTCTTGCCCTCCGTCGTTGTCTAGCTGTCCAGCCTTCCAGTGTCTGTACTCAGCTTCTCCTTCCTTGTAGAACGTGTGATCACACAGAGACCAGATCCAGTCAGGATCATCTTTCTTCAGCCCTATCCAGGCACCTTCTCCCACAATCCCGCTCACGGTGGCCTGCAGACTGAAGAATTCTACCTCATCTTCAACTGTGGCCAGATCACTAAAGTGTTTTCTGCAGTAGTCTTGGGCTTCACTGTATGTTTTCGCCTTATTAACAAAGAAGAACTGTTTGGAGATTCCCAATGAGAAACACACACCTGTGAAACAGAAAGTCTTTTCATGAGGAACATTCCAGCTGATCTAAGAATGTTCCCATTAAGTGAATGTTCATCCAGTTACATCCAGTTAATTAAATGTTACGAATGCTAACGGAACATTCAATTTTCTCATTCTTCAAACACATGAATGTTCTCTGAGTATTACTCTTGAGGGCCCCACTTTATATTAGGTGGCCTTAAGTACTTACATCAAAAAATAAGTACAATGTACTTTTTGTGTTCAAATTGTATTGCAAAGCACTTTTGCTGATATTGAGGTGGGACACGTGTAAAGTTAGGGGCAGGTGTGGTGGTGTGGGTCAGTTTAAGGGTAAAGTTAGGGGCAGGTGTGGTGGTGTGGGTCAGTTTAAGGGTAAAGTTAGGGACAGGTGTGGTGGTGTGGGTCAATTTAAGGGTAGAGTTAGGGACAGGTGTGGTGGTGTGGGTCAGTTTAAGGGTAGAGTTAGGGTCAGGTGTGGTGGTGTGGGTCAGTTTAAGGGTAGAGTTAGGGTCAGGTGTGGTGGTGTGGGTCAGTTTAAGGGTAGAGTTAGGGTCAGGTGTGGTGGTGTGGGTCAGTTTAAGGGTAAAGTTAGGGTCAGGTGTGGTGGTGTGGGTCAGTTTAAGGGTAAAGTTAGGGTCAGGTGTGGTGGTGTGGGTCAGTTTAAGGGTAGAGTTAGGGTCAGGTGTGGTGGTGTGGGTCAGTTTAAGGGTAGAGTTAGGGACAGGTGTGGTGGTGTGGGTCAGTTTAAGGGTAGAGTTAGGGACAGTTGTGGTGGTGTGGGTCAGTTTAAGGGTAGAGTTAGGGACAGGTGTGGTGGTGTGGGTCAGTTTAAGGGTAGAGTTAGGGTCAGGTGTGGTGGTGTGGGTCAGTTTAAGGGTAAAGTTAGGGGCAGGTGTGGTGGTGTGGGTCAGTTTAAGGGTAAAGTTAGGGACAGGTGTGGTGGTGTGGGTCAGTTTAAGGGTAAAGTTAGGGGCAGGTGTGGTGGTGTGGGTCAGTTTAAGGGTAAAGTTAGGGACAGGTGTGGTGGTGTGGGTCAGTTTAAGGGTAAAGTTAGGGGCAGGTGTGGTGGTGTGGGTCAGTTTAAGGGTAGAGCTAGGGACAGGTGTGGTGGTGTGGGTCAGTTTAAGGGTAGAGTTAGGGACAGGTGTGGTGGTGTGGGTCAGTTAAAGGGTAAAGTTAGGGACAGGTGTGGTGGTGTGGGTCAGTTTAAGGGTAGAGTTAGGGGCAGGTGTGGTGGTGTGGGTCAGTTTAAGGGTAAAGTTAGGGGCAGGTGTGGTGGTGTGGGTCAGTTTAAGGGTAAAGTTAGGGACAGGTGTGGTGGTGTGGGTCAGTTTAAGGGTAAAGTTAGGGACAGGTGTGGTGGTGTGGGTCAGTTTAAGGGTAAAGTTAGGGACAGGTGTGGTGGTGTGGGTCAGTTTAAGGGTAAAGTTAGGGGCAGGTGTGGTGGTGTGGGTCAGTTTAAGGGTAAAGTTTGGGACAGGTGTGGTGGTGTGGGTCAGTTTAAGGGTAAAGTTAGGGTCAGGTGTGGTGGTGTGGGTCAGTTTAAGGGTAGAGTTAGGGTCAAGTGTGGTGGTGTGGGTCAGTTTAAAGGTAGAGTTAGGGACAGGTGAGGTGGTGTGGGTCAATTTAAGGGTAAAGTTAGGGACAGGTGTGGTGGTGTGGGTCAGTTTAAGGGTAGAGTTAGGGTCAGGTGTGGTGGTGTGGGTCAGTTTAAGGGTAAAGTTAGGGTCAGGTGTGGTGGTGTGGGTCAGTTTAAGGGTAAAGTTAGGGTCAGGTGTGGTGGTGTGGGTCAGTTTAAGGGTAGAGTTAGGGTCAGGTGTGGTGGTGTGGCTCAGTTTAAGGGTAGAGTTAGGGACAGGTGTGGTGGTGTGGGTCAGTTTAAGGGTAGAGTTAGGGACAGTTGTGGTGGTGTGGGTCAGTTTAAGGGTAGAGTTAGGGACAGGTGTGGTGGTGTGGGTCAGTTTAAGGGTAGAGTTAGGGTCAGGTGTGGTGGTGTGGGACAGTTTAAGGGTAAAGTTAGGGGCAGGTGTGGTGGTGTGGGTCAGTTTAAGGGTAAAGTTAGGGGCAGGTGTGGTGGTGTGGGTCAGTTTAAGGGTAAAGTTAGGGGCAGGTGTGGTGGTGTGGGTCAGTTTAAGGGTAAAGTTAGGGTCAGGTGTGGTGGTGTGGGAGATAAGTGTGGTGAGTGTTCTCTGAGCGTTACTCTAGAGTGTTCTCTGAGTGTTAATCTTGAGTGTTCTCTGAGTGTTACTCTAGAGTGTTCTCTGAGCATTACTCTAGAGTGTTCTCTGAGTGTTACTCTTGAGTGTTCTCTGAGTGTTACTCTAGAGTGTTCTCTGAGCCTTTTTCTTGAGTGTTCTCTGAGCGTTACTCTAGAGTGTTCTCTGAGCGTTACTCTAGAGTGTTCTCTGAGCGTTACTCTAGAGTGTTCTCTGAGTGTTAATCTTGAGTGTTCTCTGAGTGTTACTCTAGAGTGTTCTCTGAGCATTACTCTAGAGTGTTCTCTGAGTGTTACTCTTGAGTGTTATCTGAGTGTTACTCTAGAGTGTTCTCTGAGCCTTTCTCTTGAGTGTTCTCTGAGCGTTACTCTAGAGTGTTCTCTGAGCGTTACTCTAGAGTGTTCTCTGAGCGTTACTCTAGAGTGTTCTCTGAGCCTTTCTCTTGAGTGTTCTCTGAGTGTTACTCTAGAGTGTTCTCTGAGCATTACTCTAGAGTGTTCTTTGAGCATCCCTCATGAATGTTCTCTGAGTGTTACTCTTAGGTGTTCTCTGAGCCTTTCTCTAGAGTGTTCTCTGAGCGTTACTCTTGAGTGTTCTCTGAGCGTTACTCTAGAGTGTTCTCTGAGTGTTACTCTAGAGTTTTCTCTGAGCGTTACTCTTAAGTGTTCTCTGAGCGTTACTCTTGAGTGTTCTCTGAGCGTTACTCTAGAGTGTTCTCTGAGTGTTACTCTAGAGTTTTCTCTGAGCGTTACTCTTGAGTGTTCTCTGAGCGTTACTCTAGAGTTTTCTCTGAGTGTTACTGTTGAGTGTTCTCTGAGCATTACTCTTGAGTGTTCTCTGAGTGTTACTGTTGAGTGTTCTCTGAGCATTACTCTTGAGTGTTCTCTGAGTGTTACTGTTGAGTGTTCTCTGAGCATTACTCTTGAATGTTCTCTGAGTGTTACTCTAGAGTGTCCTCTGAGCGTTACTCTTGAATTTTCTCTGAATGTTAGTCTTGAAATTTCCTGAATGTCTCCAATGCCATTAAACAACTCCACAAACAGCATTACCACCTTCACTAATTACTAACCAGAATGACTTTATTAGTGTCAGATGTCTACAGAAGCTCTTCTTGTGATTAACAGAGGTTTATATCTTGATTTTTATTTAATATAATTATGTCACCATTATGGTGATCAGTGTTTGCTGTATTTGATCAGTGCGATTCTTGATGTTTTAATGCTAGTTTTTCTCTGGCGGCTGTAACTGTTTAATTAAGAACATTTGTGTAATTTGAAAAGATACCAATGGTTTCGAACTACTCATTTAAACATCAAGAATCACTTTTTAAAGGAGGTGAGAATTCCGATATAAATTGTTATAGACCTATTTGAATTTTGCCCTGTCTCTAAAATATTGGAGAGGTTAGTTCCAGCTTTTGTCCTCTCTCTTGTGCAAGAGCCAACAAGAGGCTTTCTCTGAAGCTTCCCCAGCCTACGGATGGCTGCTTTCCTCAAGTGGTCTCTCAGTCCACAACCTTTGTCAACAGATTACACACAGATTGAGCTGGGAATCCTCGACATCCGACTTCCACCGTCATCAGCCATGTTGTCCACCCCATTGTCCTGGCTGTCTTGGACAAGTTGCTGGCATTTGGCTCTTTTCCTCTCTGCAGCTTCCTCACAGCCCTCCTCCCATTGCACCGTCAACTCCACCAGGATGATCTTCCCCTCCGGAGACCACGTGATGACATCTCACCTTAAAGTTGTGGACAGTACCGCCTTGGGGAACTGGAGTTTCCTCCTGAGATCAACCTCCATTTCCTATCCCTGGGCTGACTGCAGGAGATTCTGACTGGCTAGGCTGTGTGAGACAGGTCTTTGCCCCTCTTTCACAAAGGCGATGGTGTTCAGCAGTGGTCTTACTTTAGCTGGTTGTTTCTTCTTCCTTTCTTGCTCTAGAATGTCAGCAAGCACTGCCAACACCTTGTCATGGTGCCACCTGTATCTCCCGTGTCATGCGATCTTACACCCTGCCAGAATGTGCGCCATTGTTCCTTTCCCACCACACAACCCGCACAGTGAGTCCACCCTCCCATGCAAATTGACTGGGGTTGGTAAGGTATCATACACTGCTCTTAGTAGAAAGGATACACGGAAGGGCTCCAGCTGCCACAGTTCACTCCATGCGATTGCTCTCTTGGGGAGGTTCCACCTCGTCCAGGCACGTTGAGTCACAAGCTCAATGGATTTTGCTCTCCTCCCTTCTTCTTTGAGGTTTCAGCCTTCAACCTGGATCATGGTTCTCTTCTCCCTAGGGGTGGACTTTGACCACTGCTGAAACGGTGTTGTCTCTAGACTCTGTCTTCCAGTGCAAGGGTTTCCAATGATCTCTTTGGTCCCAAGAGAACAATCTACCTGGTTAATTGCCATGCTGGTGGCCCACTTCAGGCCAGATCTTGTTCTAACCTGCTTCCCTGGTGAATTGGTCTTTAGAGTCCCTATACATCAGGGACAGTCTGCATTTAATAATTGGGTTCCCTTGGATGTTTGGGATCTCTTCCCCTTGAACAAGTAGCTTGAACCTTCCAGTGATTTTTGCCCTTTTGGATCAGCATGATCCTTAATTTCTTGGGCTTAAAAATCATCTTTCCCCAAGTTGCCATACGATCAAGTTCTGCCAGGACCCATCTTGCCTGCACATGAGTTGGTGTTATCATGGTAAGATCATCCATAAATTCCCTGATTGCTGGCTGCTGACATTCAGCTGCGGTCTTTGTCTCTCTTGACTTTGTACTCGCTGCAGAGATGATCAGATTCATTCCCATGATAAACAAGATGGGAGAGATTGTGCATCAGCTCACTATCCCCTTCTCAACTGGCTGCCAATTTGTTGTAAACTTGGCAGACTGGAATCATAGCTTGATGTCTCTCATGTAACTGGTGATCAGTCCCTGGGTGTTGTGTGGGATGTGGTAGTAGTCCAAAGCATCTTGGATAAAGTTATGGGGAATAGAACATATGCATTTGCTTGACAAATGCATATGGTTCTATTCCCCATAACTTGATCCAAGTTGCCAGACATTGTTAGGCTACCTTTCTTCTCCTTTGCTTTTTGGATGAGTTGACTGAGAGGACCCCTGTATGCTCCAATCACCTGGAGAACCCTTCAACACTGCCCTTCTGGTTAAAGGTGTTAATATATCCATTCTGGGTCATGTAAGCGCTCATTCTCTTCGCAAGCACAGCAAAGAAAATCTTTCCCTCCACACTACGCAGGGAGATAGTTCGGAACTGACTGATCTGTGTGGATCCCTGCTCTTTGGGCACAAACCACCCGTCCGCCCTTCTCCAGCTTGTTGGAATGGTTCCCACAGCCTTTTCTGGGTACTTAAAGTTTTACATATAGATGGGGGAAATCAGATTTCACATCATGATAATATAATTTATTATCAACACGTAGCCAATAATCTTGATCACAAATTTGCTTGCTGTTCTTGCCATAAAAACAGTTACAGCATACAGAGAAATGCTAACATTAAAAGGTAAAGGCCAAAGAGACTAACTAAAGCAAACACTGATCACCATAATGGTAACCAAATTACAATTTTCAAACAAATTTTAAACCTCTTTTAATCTCAACAAGAACTTCTGTACACATATGCCCAAATTAAATTAAGATAATGCTGTATTTGGAGTTGTTTAATGCCGATGGAGCATGACTTCAACCTGATTTTCACTTTCAACCAAAATTTCTCATCTAAATAATGTTAAAGTCCTGTGCCAACTTGGAAACTTCCCACTTAAACGTTATAAGCATGTTTGGGGATAATGTTCTAGAAATCTCATCACTAAACATGTTTAGAGAACATTATCCTACCTTTGAGGAGAACATTCTGGTAACAAAAACAAAACTAGCTACTGAAAACAATGTTTTCAAAACATCCTGATAACAATAACAGCTCAAATTGTGGCCATAGTACAAGCACACAGTGTGAGGTTACACTTTTAGATCACTGTGTCCTCACATTCTGGCCACAGCTTAAACTGTAGGTTACATCATTGTGTCCTCACAAGACAATTTATTGACTGGGATTAATGTTACTGGAATAATATTTGTTCATAATGTTGAGAGGACCTTGCCAGAATGTTCCCTGTTCACTGGGATATTATATATTATTAATGATCCAAAGTCGAGTGCCAAATCATTCCATTCATTAACTAGACTGGATTAATAGTAACACACTTTTCAGTATAAACTGCCCATAAACATGTTTTCATACACAGTAAATATGGAGCACTTCCTGAAACATCATATGATATTAATAACTAGTTTCAAATGGCACTTCTAGAAAATTTTAATTATTTTTTATTTATTTAATGGACATTGCAGAGTGCTCTAATTTAAATTTGTTTAACATATTATATATTCAAAATAATTGATGCACACACTCAGACATGAATCCTGATACATACCCAAGACTAGCAACACGAGATTCATTTCTGGGCCCATGGCACCCAACACAAAGCCAACGATTTCAGACACGGTTCCTAAAAACTGAAGAAAAGATTGATTTAGTGAGTTTTTTTATTTCATCATCTGACGATATCGAGTTCAGAAAAAAAAATTGAGTTGTTTGTTTTTTTAATAAATGCCAAAATACATGCAAAAGAAAACCATATCTACCTGGATAAGATCCGGTGCCAGAAGATAAACTTTTAAGGTTTCACAAAAATTTTTTTGTTGTATTATAATATGACGAAGAAGAAATATTCTGAATGTGAACAACATCGTTAACAAAAATTCTCTAAATTAATGTTCCTATTAAGTTAACGTTACTTCTAAATGTTCACTGAAAGTTGAACAAAATCTTGGTTATGTGATCATTCCATTGTATTATTCTTTAAACATTATGAAAAGTTACTTTTGAATGTTCTCTGGATGGTCTGAAACAAGTAGCAACATTTAAAAAGTGCTAGAGGAAAGTCAAAGAAAAAAAACACTCCATGAACGATGTGTAAATTATGTTTTTTGTGTGATTACATTATTAAAGACCAGATAACTTTAAACATAAACAAACATTTTATTGACATTACTGGAAGAACGTTGAGAGAACCTTCTGAGAATGTTCCTTGCTTTATTAAATTAAGAAGTCTAACCAATTAGAACAACTTACCTGTGATTATCTGGAATGAAGTTCTTCAGCTTCTGCTCAGCCGTGTCGTTTTTGTTTAAAGATGGAATAGATTGAAACACAGATTGCCCCTCAAAGACCATTATGCAAACATCAACACATTAGGAAAATGGGCAGGTGACATGCCATCCATAATGAGTGGAAAGATTTAGAGAGCTAGCCTGCTGAATCAGAGCAATACAAAGAAGCATTGTTGGCGGTCAGTGTGTTTGTTAATGTTTAGACCCCAATGTTCTTACACTTACACTACTGACATATTTTAGCATGGATTATACATTTGGTTAAATGATACAGTAATGACATAAACTGAGAAAAAGCAGGAATTTCTTCCTAATTGAGCTCATAAAGCTTTTTTAAGAGTTATGAGATTGACTGCAATAAGACAGAGGTAAGACTTAGTCAAGTCAAATCAACTTTATTTATATAGTGTATTTTACAATGCCCATTGTTTCAAAGCAGCTTCACAGGAAAATAATGCAACAGAATTTGATTTGGCTGTACAGTCGCTCTGAAGAAAATGGTGATATCATCAACACATTTCAACAGGTCAGGTCTGCCCCAAAAACTTTTCCAATTGTCTATGAACCCTATGTTATTTTGAGAACACCACTTAGACAACCAGCCATTGAGTGATGATAGTTAGCAGATTATCTCATTTTAACATGGAGGGGAGCAGAGCAAAAGATTGGTGTTGACATCGTACTTGCGAGTTTACACACCTCTTTAATGTTAATTTTGGGGATCTCCGACCGGCGAAGTCAAACATCATTAGTGCCGATGGGAATAAAAATCTTAGATAATTTACGATTAGCTTTAGCCAGCACTTTTAAATTTGTTTTTAAGTCAGGCACTCTGGCTCGCGGTAAACATCTGACTATGGTGGCTGGTGTCTCTATTTTCATGTTCTGTGTAATAGAATCACCAATAACTAGGGCACTTTCAACAGGATCCTCAGTGGGTGTGTAACTGAGTGGGGAAAACCTGTTTGATGTTCTAATCGGAACGGAAGATTGTTTTTTTGATCCACGACTATGCCGTCTCACAGTTACCCAATTCCACTGCTGCAAGTGCTCAACCGGAACCAAACAATGTACAAAGTTCACTTTGGAAGCTAGTCATATCCAAAGCAGTATCTAAAGCTGTTACAGTCTCACTACTCTCATATAAAGTCTGGATGCGTGCTTCTAAATCTGAAATCTTCTCCGTCAGCCTGATTATTTCCTTACATTTATCACATGTAAAGCCTTGTTTGCCAACGGAGATAGACATGCTAAGCATGTAGCATGCAGTGCAAGTGACAATGACAGGAGAAGAAGACACGGCTTACTGTATTTGTTGATGAATCCAAAACTTACCACAGTTGTTTGATGAAGTCTATTTAAAATTTCTAACTCACCACAGTTGAATGGGCCTCCAGGGTGGAGCTGTGGGCGGCCATGGCGGGTAAGGGGCCTTGGGAAGTCATGGCGGTTCAGGGGGCTTGGGAGGCCATGGCGGGTCGGGAGTCTCTGGGCGCCATGGCAGGTTGGGAGTCTCTGGGCACCATGGTGGGACAGGAGTCTCTGGGCACCATGATGAGAGGGGAGTCTCTGGGCGCCATGGCGGGGCAGGACGGGAGTCCCACCCACAGGTACATCCCCCCCCCCACAAACACACACACATTTTCTTTGGGGCATCAAAGGCTGGAGCGGAGTCCCACAGGCAGACTGGAGCGGAGTCCAGCAGGCAGACTGGAGCGGAGGGCTCGTGGCAGTCAAGCAGGCAGACTGAAGCGGAGTCCAGCAGGCACGCAGCAAAGTCCAAAAGGGCTGGAGTGGAGTCCAGGAGGGCTGGAACGGAGTCCCCAAAGTCTATTAGCCAGCATGACTCTGGCAGAGAAGCAGCCCCCTTGGCCGATATCAAGGGCTTAGCCTTCACCCTCCTCCTCGGCCGTCTGGGCTTTGAGGCCAGTAGGTTGGCATTGGAAGACCCACTGGAGGGATAGGTGGAGGAAGCTGCCTGTGGTTGGACTGACCAGGTTGTGAGTTTTTCTGAGGGGGCTGGATGAGGAAAACACTTATTCGTATGAACCTCTTCAATCTCAGAACTCAGAACAATTTAGACCTAGAATCAAATTGATGGTCTTAACTAGGGAATAGGAACAGGCTGGTTCAAGAAAACGAATAGTGTCCTCGTCCAGACCCATCAGAAAAAACGCGTTTAAAGAAGCATCTGGCCAGTCCACCAGAAAGGAAAGCTCAACAAACTCCTCCACATACTTCTCCAGTGGGCGGCCTTTCTGTCGCGGCCTAAGCAGGCAATCCTTCACTGAAGAGTTGTGTGCTGGGGACATGGGAGAGACTGGGGTCAGAAAGATGCCCATCTTATCATTTGAAGTGCTGGCAGTTTTGGTCCGGTCTTCTGTCAGGGTGTGTGATGCAGCAGAGATGAGGAGATCCAGGACTTGCAAACAGACAGGCTTTATTTAAATCAAACTCAGAACAGAACATCAAACACCATTAGAATAACGTGTAACTTAACACAGTATCACATAACTCACCTCAAGACCGGACCAAGACAAAGTGAACAAGAGGAACTAAAAGACACACACGGAAGGATAGGTGACACAGATGACAATGCCCTAAACACAGCTGAAAAGGACTAAACTAAAGAGGGTTGCTATGACAACAAAAGTGGCGGGAAACCTAACAAAGGAACATGTGGCAAGTGCAAACACAACGGAAATAGACCAAAAAGTGACACCATGGAAAGCTACCAGGCTAGCGAAAAGCTAATAAGTGGTAGTGATTTAGATTAAAAGCTAGCAATGTCAAATTTACTTGATAGGCTATATTAAACAATATATGGTGATGAGTAAGAGAGATTCAAACGCAGAGCTACAAACGCTGAGGCAGGCAGTAGGCAGCAGGCAGACATCAACATTCTCAAGGTGAACGCATATCTTGAGGCTAAAGGTCTAATAATAAGTCAGTTTCAGTAGTCATATCAAAGCAATGACTAAATCAGCGTACTATCATCTGAAAAAATTGCATAAATTATATGCTTTGTTTCCAGGCAAGACTTAGAGAAACTTGTTCATGCTTTCATCACCAGCAGGGTGGACTACTGTAATGGCCTTCTTACTTCCCAAAAAGACCATTAGACAGCTGCAGAACCAAAATATATGTTACATTTAGGATAAATTTTAAAGTATTATTATTGGGGCGGCAGTGGTTCAGTGGTTCATGTAGATTGCCTACAAACCGGAAGGTTGGTGGTTCAATCCCCGGTTCCACCTGACCAAGTGTTGAGGTGTCCATGAGTAAGACACCTAACCCCAGCTGCTCCCAACGAGCTGGATGGCGCCTTACATGGCTGACACCGCCTTCGGTGTGTGAATGAGATGGTGAATGTTAGGGTTAGGATTAGGGTTAGGCGAGAAGTTAGGCAAGATGTAAAGCGCTTTGGGTGGCCATGGGTCTGTTAAAAGCGCTATATAAATGCAGTCCATTTATAATGTTACTTGTTTATAAATTTCTCAATGACCTAGGACCTCAATACATTACAGATATGCCTATTAAATACAAACCCAACAGATCACTCAGATCAGCAGGATCAAGTCAGTTAGAAATACCAAGAGTTTACTCTATTATCCCTATTATGCCGTCCGACTGATTGCACCTTATCTTATCCATGCATCATCATTTTATTGTTTTTATAACTGTTTTAGTTTACCTTTGTTCTTATCTCTGGTTATTTTTATTTGATATGTTTCTAAGTTAAATATGATGAGTGAAAACTGGGTTTGACGGAAATAGTAAGTTTGAGTATGTGGAAATCTGTGGAAGGGTATGATGAGTAGAAATGGGTTCAACAAGAAAGTTCCTGAGTAAAAATCAGGGAATAGTGATTGAAATGGATGTTATGAGCGTGTTTGAGAAAGAAATGAAGGAGAGGTCATCTAATTAAGATGGTACATGTATGTTATCGCTTGATTTAATTAATTAATTAATTTAATTAATTTCTATGTAAAGCACTTTGAATTGCCATTGTGTAGGTATGAAATATTCTATACAAATAAACTTAAGCATTACAGAATGACCATGTTGTGTTCAGCTACTATCTTCCAGAGGAGGTTTCACAAACCCATCAGTACCCATGAATGATAACCTGCTGATTGTTTTGATTTATGTGATACTTTCAGAACAGTGACTTTTAAAAATGATATACCACAATCAGTGTTAGAGATTTTCAGCCCAACATCCATTCCATGCACACAACACAGAGACAATATCTCTCAAAACTAAAACTGTTAAATTCATAGATGTAGTATTTTTGCAGATTGTGTATGTTTTCTGCTCCTGACGTGCTCATAATCTGCTGATGTTGGTAAAAATTGGCTACTACTATAAAAGATCAAGAATGTCTTTTATAATCATATGTCATGAATCTGGTCTTTCTTCTTTACTCTGCATGGTTTGCTGCTCATATGAATATTCCTGAGATTCAGTGAACACCGACTGTTAGTGGGGTCGATCTCCGGCTAAACCCCTAATGAATGAGTGAACACTAATGCAGGTTTATGTAAATCTGTTTACTGTTGAATGAAGTACAACATCCTCTTAGTGGTTGTGTTTCACAGTGTGCACTACTCGTTGCAACTGCTGTTGCATCTCCTTCCATCAAACTAAACATTTATGTAGTCCCCACACAATCCACAAGAGGGCACCATTACAACATGGAATTAACAACTGATTTCAGAAGAAGAATTCACAATATTCAAATCCTAACTGCTACACAAAAAGGCTACTGTATTTCAGAGTTCTTTATTTTCTTTGATTCATGTCTTCTCTGCATTTGTTCTGGACAAATTCTTCACATTTGTTTATAAAGCATTGATTTCTCATTGTAAGCAGCTGTCTTTTCCTTCATCTGTACTAAATCTGGTCATTGATGCTCGCCAAAGAAAAGTTTTGCCAGACCAGCTCTCAGGTAACTCAGAGCGTCTTTATTGGCTTCTTCAGCTACAGCGGTTCTCCTCATTTCCTCCAGCTCTCGGACCCAGTCTTCTTTCCCGGCTTCCCTCACTCTGGGGATGAAGAAGTCCAGATGCTGAAGAGTGAAGGCCGAGTCTGGCTTTAATGCGATCTGAGACAGATGCTTGATGGTCTGGTAAGCTTCGGACAGAAGAGTTGACTTTTGGTCCTCAATCTCCAGTAGATCTTGATCAAGATAATCCATTACAACTGAAAACCTTTTTGACTGTCTTTCAGCATTTTCATATTCCTTTTTTATAGAGTCAAATTCCATCATGATACTCGAGGTGCTTATGATGTATTTCTTGTTTTCTTTGACATGTTTGCTGTGGTGGCATTTCCCTGTGCACACGGTGCAGTAGCCTTTCTTCATGACTTCACATTTACTGGGATTAGAAACCCACCAGCAGTCAAACTCATGGCAGTTTTCCTCACAGACGGTGCAGGTCGTCGCCTTCCTGTGCTTCCATGAAGCGCTTTCAATGGGAACCTTAATTTTAACAGTCTTTTTGACTTTAATGTGGAAGTTTTTATGTTCCTTAATCTTTTCATTGTTTTCCATCATTGCCTGCTGGATCTGAAGTTTTTCAGACTTCTTTGACTCTTTCTCCTGAACTCGCAGCTGTAAGTTGCACATGGATGCTTCTAATCGAATGCGTTTAATCAGTACATCTGAAGTCAACTCTAAACTTCTTCTGTTCTTTTCATTCAGAGACTGAAGGAATTGCTTCATGCCATCCATGCTGTCTTCCCAGGCGTCTCTTTGAGCACGAACGTGGCGTTCTCCAGTGTGACGGGCATCGGCCTGCCGGTTGTTGAATAAGAAATGAACAGGTTGGCCACTTTGGTCTCGTCTGCAGGGGATTTTAGCTTTATTAATGGCACCGAGGACGTTTTTGGGTGGCAGACCATCAGAGTGTGTGATTAGAAACACAATGTTGTTCACAATGTCATTTCCAAACAAAGACAGAATTGAGCTGATAATGTAATGCTGTCTGTCCGAAAGACGATTCTTAGACGCTTGAGTCACAAAACACACGGCGTCTACCACACACACTCCATCGTTGCTCTGAAACAGCATGGATAAATTCTCAGCCACTTCCAGATCTCTTTCCAGTCCTCTAGTGTCTCCATATCCTGGAGTATCAATGATGGTGAGAGATATAGGACTCTTTACCGGACAGACCTCATACATGGTGATTTCAGAGGTTTGTGATTGTGATTGGTCTCTGGCTGCTTCTTCTGTGATTTCATACCATAGTTCATCCTCGAACTTCACTCCCATTAAGTAGTTGACCATGGTGTTGATGATGGTTGTCTTCCCAACACCGGTTTCTCCCACCAGCAGAACAATTTTGTTTGGTTTACTGTTTTCTTTTTTCCCAAAAGTCCATTTTCTGACTTTCCCATTATCATCAAGCACTTTTCTCTCCGTATGAAGACGATATCGTTTTGGAGGTCCTTGATGAATCAGAGATGGCCTGCGTGGTGGAAGACTTGGCTTGCTGCAGATGGAGGCAAATATTTCTCAGAATGTTTGTGTATCAGGAATTTAAGACTTAATAGCCATTAAAAAATTATATTTAAAAATGTATAAAAGTTTTTAATTCTTACTTTTTGAGCATCAACATAATGTAATTTGTACAAACTATTTTAAACAGGAAGTCTCACTGAATGTAAAAGATTAAAGGGTAAGTTTACCCAAAAATGAAAATTATTTCATTAATGACTCTCCCTCATGTGGTTGGACACCCGTAACACCTTCGTTCATCTTCAGAACACAAATGAAGATATTTTAGTGTAAAGCTGAGAAAGGCTTCAGATAGGCCTCCATTGGCATTCAGTCCATTCCCACTCACAAGACCCATAAAGGCCCTAAACACATCGACACACAGCCCATCTCACTACAGCGGCTGGACAATCACTTTACAACGCCACGAGAATAGTTATTGTGCGCAAAAAAATCAAAATAATGACTTTATCCGCCAAGTTATTGTCTTCCGTGTAAGTCTCGGACGCGAGCTCACGCGATAGCTGCCCTCCTCCTCTTCTGGGTCATGTATCCGAACGGCGGATCTCCGTCATATTCTCATGCATGCGTCGAGTTCACCTCAATAACTTGGTGGATAAAGTCATTATTTAGATTTTTGTGCACACAATAACTATTCTCGTTGCATTGTAAAATGATTGTCCAGCCGCTGTAGTGAGATGGGCTGTGTGTCGATGTGTTTAGGGCCTTTATGGGTCTTGTGAGTGGGAATGGACTGAATGCCAATGGAGGCCTATCTGAAGCCTTTCTCAGCTTTACACTAAAATATCTTCATTTGTGTTCTGAAGATGAACGAAGGTCTTACAGGTATCCAACGACATTAGAGTAAGTAATTAAATAAATAATTTTCATTTTTGGGTGAACTAACCCTTTAACATTTACCCCCAGCCAGACAAGCAACGGTAACATTTTTCTTTTTACACACTTAATTATTTGTATCTTCAAGACAGTTATTCATAAGGACATTCTCTTACTTCATACTGCTGCACCGGCTGATCTTACGGTGTACTTCCATTGTTGCTGTGGTTAAAAGGATATTTCACCCAAAAACAAAAATTCTGTCATTTATTCTCTCTCATGTCTTTCCAAACCTGGGTGTCTTAAATATTCTCTGTGGAAAACAAAAGAAGATATTTTGAAGAACATTTGAAAACGTCTCGGTTACGAATGTAACCCTCGTTCCCTGAAGAAGGGAATGGAGATGTACGTCGGAACTGACCGACAAATTGAGATCCCAATTCGTCGGAGAGTTCCGATGTACGTCAAACGTGACCGACTGAAAGGGAACCAACAACATTGGACCTCATTGACTTTCAATGTATAGACAAAAAACACAACATTTTCTTGTGGATAATTCAGATGTTCTTGATCAAATAATACAATCTTCTTAATTTGCTGGTCCACATATTGCCTAAATCTTTGAAATAATCAGTCACTAGCCAAATTTATTCGGTTACAAGTGGATCAAACAAGTACAGATGTATAGAAACATTTACACGGTAGCTGATTTTGCCTGTCGAGCTGCATCTCTTTCAGTGTAAATTATATAGAATTTAGTAGCCTTGGTATTTTGAACAAACTGCTTTTGTTTTCCAAACTCTGAAAATTCAGTCTTGATATGTTAGAAATAATCCACACACACACACACACACACACACACATAGACACACACACACACACAAACACACACACACACACACACACACAAAACAATCAACGTAACTAAATCAGTAGATATTATATTTAAGAATAAAATAGTTTGCTTATGTTGAAAAAAAATGAGAGAGAATTTAATTATAATACTTACACCAATCGAGACCATATTGTTGTGGAGTTTTCAGAACCAGTGTTGGGGAAGTTTGAGAAAGAGACACCTCCCCTTCTCTAGTAGATCCAGTAATACCTGTTGTCTTCAATTTGTCACGACTGAAAGGAACATGAGCTAGATGTTTTTATTTGTCTGACACATGTTTTACACATGCATTTTTTATTTTTTATTTTATAATAATGTTCTTAGAAACAATAATTTAACCAGGGAAGCCCTACTCAGATCATGCTGCCATGATGAGTTTCAATTATAGGAAAGTCAAAGGGTTTGAAACTGTGGGGCTGAACTAAAATAACACACTACTGGTAGTTTCTACATGGTTTTATATGCCAGAAATGAGAGTAGTATTCTAGTATATTATTTTAAAATTAGCCTGTTTTCATGGTTTCATCTGCCACAGTGTGGTCTTGACGTCATTTGTACCTCTAGCGTTATTTCCCATAAAGTAGGCTATTTCTGGCTAATGGAATTCGCAGTATGTTTTCCTTGTTGCTACTTCCTTGTTTTAGACTGCACTACTTATGGGTTTGTGTTTTCCTCCATTTTGCTTTGTGATTTTATACATTTCTCAGATTTTAATTATCTGCATTTTAACGATCTAGACAGTGGGTGAGTTTACATTCACGTTCTTCAGCTGATTATGTCCAATAAGCCGACAATGATCATGGGCATGTAAAGGCGGTAACCCGTTTTGTTTTATCGGAGTATGGTCATTAATGGCGTAAGCATAAACCAGACGGGGCAGGTAGTTTTTTGCCTCTTACCCCCATTTTGCGCTGCATGTAAACCCATTAACCTGCTTTCTGTCGGCTTATAGAAGTGCGCATGTGTGAAAGGTGACAAACACAAACTCAGAGCAGATTTAAACGCATCCAGATAGAGCGAGCGAGCGTTTTGAATGAAATAAGGACATATATCACAAACGCAGACTCTTTTAAGACCCAGAACATTGTAAAGATGTGTTCTGATCTCAGTCAGCAGAAGTAGAAGAGGTTCAGTCAAAACGCTGCATCATGAGGGATAATATGAGCCGTAAATCTCCAGCTCACGCTTTATTAACATCACAACTGACGTAACATTAAATGAACAGATGTCACACCGATCACAAGTTCAGTATGGAGTACCGCAAGGCTCAGTGTTAGGACCGTTGCTCTTCACCCTGTATCTGCTCCACTGGGAGATATCATTAGGAAGCATGGCGTTAGTTTTCATGCCAGAGGAGAGAACTGGCACCCCGACTGAGTCTGGTTTCTCTCAAGATTTATTTATCTCCATCATGCTGTCTAACACTTGATGACTGCTCTGTCAAGCCCTCGTTGTCAGTGAGGAACGTGGGTGTGCTCTTTGATACCAATCTTTCATTTGAAAGCCACGTTTCCAGCATCTGTAAAACTGCATTCTTCCATCTTGAAAATATATCTAATCTACGGCACATGCTTTTGATGCCAAATGCTGAACAGTTAGTCGATGCGTTCATGAGCTCAAGTCTAGATTATTGTAACGCTCTACTGGGTGGTTGCCCTGCTCGCTTAATAAACAAACTCCAGCTGGTCCATGAGAGAGAGAGAGAGAGAGAGAGAGAGAGAGAGAGAGAGAGAGAGAGAGAGAGAGAGAGAGAGAGAGAGAGAGAGAGAGAGAGATAGATAGATAGATAGATAGATAGATAGATAGATAGATAGATAGATAGATAGATAGATAGATAGATAGATAGATAGATTATTGTAATGCTCTACTGGGTGGTTGCCCTGCCCGCTTAATAAACAAACTCCAGCTGGTCCAAAACGCAGCAGCTCGAGTTCTTACTAGAACCAGGAAGTATGATCATATTAGTCCAGTTCTGTCAACACTACTCTTACATTGCATATATTTTAAAATCTTGCTAATTACTTATAAAGCATGCCATGATTTTGGACCCCAGTTCTTGAGCGAGCTCTTAACACATTATAGTCATGTCTATTGAAATCTCAGAATTTTGGCCATTTGATAACTAATTCAACATTAAATGTCTGTAGTCAGCAAAGCTTTAAGCATATTGTTTTATGTTTTTGTTTGCTCACATGCAAATACAGTGTGTCATCCTGATTTTGTCATTATTTCATTGCCCTTTCTGAAATTAACCATGGTTTTACTACATATAACTAAATTAATTATTTAATTGATAAAAACATTATTATTATATTATGTTATTATAGTCAAACAATGGTAACCACACATTAAATGTGGTATTGCTACACTTTAACCATGGCATTTTTGGTAAAACTGTGGTTATACAAATGTTAATAATTTTGCTGAAAAAAACATCACAATTTTACTATAATAAAACCATGTTGTTGTTGTTTTTTCTGTAAGGCTGAATGTACAGATTTATTGGGGTTATTGACCTAAAGCATCAATTTGACATTACGTCCACGTGCACAACAGACACTGATTGTGATTGGCTACATTACATAACGCTGCAAAAACACATTGTGAATAGAAACATTAGACACTTCAATCCTTGTTAGCCCTCTTTGATGCCAGCAGCCAATAGTAACAATTTGTTCATTAACAGCTGATTATGTGTAAGATGTTGCATTACAAATAGCTATCACTGAGAATACTTATTTCTCTGAATAAGTATGAGATGGATATGTGTAGTTTACATCAGTCTTAAGGTTTCCAAACATAGTTGTGAATGGATTTGGATGGATCAGTTTTGGTCTTTCTTTGTTTCACCCACTACTGCTGAGGTCCTGAGGAATGTTTATTGCCGTCACAAATCAGGACATTAGGGATCAGTCTCTAAAGGGGCAGAAACTGCATGTGGACCAATGAGAAGTCCTGTCCTTCCTGGGCTTGGTACTAGAGGTCTTCTTCTTGCCCTCAAAGCGATGTCTGGCTGTTGTCCAAGCATCTTTATCTGATGGCATCGGACATCTTGTTTGTGCTAGTCCAACAAGATCCAATCAAAATGTAGCAAACCTCTGTTCACTGTTACGGGCAAAGAGGGGCACAGCCATAAACTGGGCCCTGGAATGTGCTGTCTACTACAAAGCCAAGCCAAAGGCGAGAGTGGCAAGGAACCAAAACTCCATCAGGGCATGATGGAGAACAATTAACCTTGAGAGAAACCAGGCTCAGTTCTCCTCTGGCTATTAACACACCGTGTATGATTATTATTCTGGCCACCTTACAGGTCAGAAATCATATAAGATCGGATATTTCGAAAGTTCGAGGTATCCCGCAAGAGGCGGGTTTATTGAGGATGACGCGTCGAATACACAAGAGTATGAATATTTGAAGGATCGGAGTCATCGTGCCGGAGAAGGTTTTAATTAGGATGATGTGTCGAGTAAACAATTATCAAATATGTAATAATTATTAAATATGTATAGTTGATGTCAACCCAAATAACAGACTGGCATGCATCTATAAATGAATCATTCAAGAACATTGTGCAAGTTTACAGTCCTTCGGATGAGACGTTAAACCGAGGTCCTGACTCTCTGTGGTCGTTAAAAATCCCAAATTTGCCCATTGGCCCCTGTCCATCATGGCCTCCTAATAATCTCCATATCCTGATTGGCTTCATCACTCTGTCTCCTCTCCACCAATCAGCTGGTGTGTGGTGAGCGTTCTGGCGCAATATGGCTGCCGTCGCATCATCAGGTGGTGCTGCACATTGGTGGTGGTTGAGGAGATTCCCCTTCTATGTAAAGCACTTTGAGTGCCTAGAAAAGTGCTATATAAATGTAATGAATTATTATTATTATTATTATTATTATTACAGCAACAATAGAGCCGTGACTTCGACTCCTGAAGTGTTTCCAGAAAATTGTGTAATACAGATGCTATATGTATTCTGACAGCTTTCTATCAGAACCAGCATTAACTTCTGGAGCAGTTTGAGCACCAGTAGCTGGTCTGTTTGATCGGACCCCACGGGCCAGCCTTCGCTCCCCACGTGCATCAATGAGCCTTGGCCGCCCATGACCCTGTGGCCGGTTCTCCACTGGTCCTTCCTTGGAGCACTTTTGATAGATACTGACCACTGCAGACCGGGAACAGCCCACAAGAGCTGCAGTTCTGGAGATGCTCTGACCCAGTCGTCTAGCCGTCACAATCTGGCCAAACTCGCTCAAATCCTTACGCTTGCCCATTTTTCCTGTAAATGTTTCGTAAATTTCCGCAATGGCAGGGAAATAGTTAAGTTTATAGGGTTTGGAAAAAGCAGTAAAACAACATGTGTGTAAAAAGAAATACAAATAACGATGAAGGCATGACAAAAGTTTTCAAGAAGTATTTAATCTTACTTTCATATTATTAAAACAACAGTTGAAATCTGTTAGTTAAGTCAACGCCTGGTGTATGTGTGTATATATATATATATATGTTGAAAACTGTTGAAAGAAAAGGTTGAAACCTTTGTTCAGAAAGCTTTGAAATCTCATTGTAAGCTGCTGTCTTTTACATGTTATTTGTCTCATCTGTACAAAATCTGGTCATTGATGCTCGCCAAGGAAAAGTTTTGCCAGACCAGCTCTCAGGTAACTCAGAGCGTCTTTATTGGCTTCTTCAGCTACAGCGGTTCTCCTCATTTCCTCCAGCTCTCGGACCCAGTCTTCTTTCCCGGCTTCCCTCACTCTGGGGATGAAGAAGTCCAGATGCTGAAGAGTGAAGGCCGAGTCTGGCTTTAATGCGATCTGAGACAGATGCTTGATGGTCTGGTAAGCTTCGGACAGAAGAGTTGACTTTTGGTCCTCAATCTCCTTCAACTCTTTGTCAAGATGCTGCATTAAAACCAAATATGTTTTGGTTTGTTGTAGAGCATTTTCATATTCCTTTTTTATAGAGTCAATTTCCATCACGAAACTTGAGGTGCTCATGGTGTATTTCTTGTTTTCTTTGACATGTTTGCTGTGGTGGCATTTCCCTGTGCACACGGTGCAGTAGCCTTTATTCATGACTTCACATTTACTGGGCTTAGAAACCCACCAGCAGTCAAACTCATGGCAGTTTTCCTCACAGACGGTGCAGGTCGTCGCCTTCCTGCTCTTCCATGAAGCGCTTTCAATGGGAACCTTCATTTTGACAGTCTTTTTGACACTAAAGCTGAAGTTTTTATTTTCCTCAATCTTTTCCTTGTTTTCCATAATTGCCTGCTGGATCTGAAGTTTTTCTGCTTTTTTCAGCTCTTTCTCTTTAACTCGCAGCTGTAAGTTGCACATGGATGCTTCTAATAGAATGCGCTCAATCAGGACATCTGAAGTCAACTCTAAACTTCTTCTGTTCTTTTCATTCAGAGACTGAAGGAATTGCTTCATGCCATCCATGCTGTCTTGCCAGGAGCCTCTTTGAGCCCGAACGTGGCGTTCTCCAGTGTGACGGGCATCGGCCTGCCGGTTGTTGAATAAGAAATGAACAGGTTGGCCACTTTGGTCTCGTCTGCAGGGGATTTTAGCTTTATTAATGGCACCGAGGACGTTTTTGGGTGGCAGACCATCAGAGTGTGTGATTAGAAACACAATGTTGTTCACAATGTCATTTCCAAACAAAGACAGAATTGAGCTGATAATGTAATGCTGTCTGTCCGAAAGACGATTCTTAGACGCTTGAGTCACAAAACACACGGCGTCTACCACACACACTCCATCTTTGCTCTGAAACAGCATGGATAAATTCTCAGCCACTTCCAGATCTCTTTCCAGTCCTCTAGTGTCTCCATATCCTGGAGTATCAATGATGGTGAGAGATATAGGACTCTTTACCGGACAGACCTCATACATGGTGATTTCAGAGGTTTGTGATTGTGATTGGTCTCTGGCTGCTTCTTCTGTGATTTCATACCATAGTTCATCCTCGAACTTCACTTCCATTAAGTAGTTGACCATGGTGTTGATGATGGTTGTCTTGCCAGCGCCGGTTTCTCCCACCAGCAGAATTATTTTGTTTCGTTTACTGGTGTCTTTTATCCCATAAGTCCATTTTCTGACTTTCCCATTGTCATCGAGCTCTTTTCTCTCCGTATGTAGACAATATCGTTTTGGAGGTCCTTGATGAATCAGAGTTGGCTTGCGTGGTGGAAGTCTCGGCTTTCTGTAAAATAAGAGGATAAATGTTTCTCAACAGATTTGTACAGCAAAACCCAATGCCTAGAAATGTCCATTAAAAACAACCTCATGAAGAAGCTTCTCCGTGTTTGAGATAGCAGTATTGGTATATTTAAAAACCCACAGTTTGAGGGTGGAATCGGCTTGTTTTGTCTGTGTGTATTTCCATACTGGAGAAGCCGGCATTTGTTATTGCCCCGCCCTCCATGGCTAATTATTTATGCAGCGCTCTGGCCGGTTCCAATGAAGATGGATGCTGCAAAGATTATCGCAGACAAGCTGAGCCGAGTCAGTTACACCTAAATAATTTTGAAGTAATTCTATACTGAAGTAATTCTATTCTGTTCAATTAACATTGGAACAGGGAAGACCTTCTAAAAACTTTTAAAATCAAGCTGCCATGATAAGTTTCCATTGCATAGCACTTGCAGGGTGAAGATGTAGTGAAGATTTAAAAGTGTGTGCAATTTAAATGTTTGTTTTGCTTGTTTAAAATATTCGTTTAGTGAGTTTTAAATGCAACTACATGTCAAGTCTTTCGTTTTTAAAGGTGCCCTAGAATGAAAAATTGAATTAACCTTGCCATAGTGAAATAATAAGAGTTCAGTACATGGACATCACATACTGTGAGTCTCAAACACTATTGGCTCCTACTTCTTATGTAAATCTCATGCATGAAAAACACCACGGGAAAATAAGTGATTCTTAACATAACGGCAACTGTGACGCAATCGCTGGGATCATTAGTATGCATATGTCCAAACATGTTCATTGTCAGGCAGAACTGAGAGGATCATCAGGACTGCAGGTAAACAAGCGACACTCGAGGAGAGCCAAAACGGCAGCTCTCATGGACACAGATGTCATGTTCCAGGCTGTGCAGAGGACGTTAGGACTTTTAATTCCCTTCCCACAGATAAAAAATGTCAATAGTCTTGGTTGATGTTTATTATCGGCGTGACCCGGATGAGTCGAAGATTCGATGCATTGATATGCGGAGCCTGATTTGACCACTGATCTCACGGTCGAATCTTTACAGGTGTTATGAAATGAGGATAATACCATTTTGGCAATATGGGGGGCTCAATATTTTAAAGACGCGTCGCTGAGCTGAGCTTCACGTCCGGTGTGCGACCCCTTTAAGGGCGGTGAGCTTTGCACATTCAAAGAGTGTACACACACCGGCGGCGGAATGCGGTGCCTGTCCGCGGCCCCTCAGGAAGTTGTTTAAAATCCTACCACGCCACAGAGCTCCATTTCAAGGTTATATATTAAATATTTCCCTCAAATCGTCAATGTACTGATTTCACCCTGTGCTACAATATACACCCATCGTGCAGCTCTTCTGTTAGAAGTCGATTCAAAATTGAGCTTGAGCGTCAGGTGGCGGTGTGAGATACCTGAGGTGCGGCGCTGAGCTTCGCGTCCGGTGTCCTTCGCGTCCTTCACCACCTTTAGACACAATCGGCTTAAGAACGTGCTTGTAAACGTAATTTTTTTAGGTTTATTTATCAAAATGTTCTTTTCTATATTTGTGTGATGTTCTGTATTTCGATGGCGGCTTTAACATGTTATGAGAAAACGTTTTACGAATGTTTATTCACAATCTTACCTTTTATTTAAACCTAAATAAGAAAGCCATTGTCAGTTTGTTCTTTTAGTTGGCAGGCAGTTTTGGTCACTTTATTTAAAAGTTGTTGCTGTGCGCAGTGTGTAAAGGAAAATAAAAATAGTTTTACCCTTCTGCTGACAGTGTTGTGCCCCTCCAAACCCATTCACACACACATATAGATGATTTGACTATCGGTCAAACCATAAAGAGATTTGACAATTCTCATTTCTCATTTCAATTCTGATTCACATGTGTAAATCCTTAGTCGGGGACAGCCCTAGTTTATTATAATCTGATCCCATTATCCGTGGAGCTCTCTCGCGCACACGGATGATCTGAAAACACCAATAAACAAGTAAGCTGCATTTGATCAATCTCCGTTTGAGATGTTCTGCTTAAAGTGTCGTTCAGTCGGTCTGTGTTCTGTCAGGACTCACGAGCCGATTCGCTGAACGGCTGTGAGCTGCTGAAATAAGCCAATCAGAGCAGAGCTCAACATTAATATTCATGACTCTTCCAAATAAGGCAAAAACAGAGCATTACATCCTAGGGACAATTTATAGGGTTGTAAATGGACCTGTAAAACCAAACAATTTTTTATCTTAAATAAGCCACATACCCTCTATGTAGATATCAGAGAACAATTTAACATATTGCATCAAATCATTCTAGGGCACCTTTAAAATAGCATCATCTTTGTTTTGAAATTAACCAGAGATGACCACTAGATAATTTCCAAGACATATGCTTACTGTTATTTTCACACACATAAAAAAAAATGTTTTTTTAAATTAATTCAGAATACATTATTAATCAATGCTTTAGAATGGTGTAGTTTTGGCTTGTTTGCTGTTCATCTAAGTTTACTTGTGGTATAAGTAAGTATCTCAAAGCATTCTTTTCTTTTTTGGACAAAAAAACATTACGTCCATTACCCTAAATCCCATTACAGCCAATTCGTCAGTAGATCAAATTTCACTAGGCATCTTATCAGGGTTCGTATGGGTGTTGGGTTCTTATAAAATCAGTTCAAATTTCAGTATCACTAGAGAAGTTACAGAGCATTTTTAGACATGAATCAAAATTTAAGCAACTTAATTTTTTTATTCCTTTTTTAAGTATATTTATCCTCCTGTAGAAAACATGAATTTCTTCTCACCCAGAAATCATGGTGTTCGCTTAACTAAACGTGTCCACCTCAGAAGACCTTCACTTCCAGTCTCCAGTCCAGCCAAACAGTTCAATCCTTTCTTATTTTTATGCTTTGTATGTAATCTATTTGAGAGAAATATTTTGTTTTAATAAAAAAAATGTTTTAAATGAAACATGAAATATGAATTGTCCTACAAACAGTCTCAGCGTAGTGTCTGGCAGCATTGTGTGCAATGACGGAAATACCGGTTTATTAAGTCTAACTAGCTTAAGTCCCTCCCAGCCAAATATGTCTTCTAGTCTCAAATTGTGAATGAAATACAAGGAACAATACATTTACATGTCTATAATGCAGAAAGGTTTTTCCCCCTCATGTCATTTATTCATGTCATGGACTTGTGTAATATATTACGTTTTGTATCATGCATGCAGAAATTTCCCCACATACATGTTTGATAAAGCAGCTTTTATAGAAGTGGGAATGTGACAAAATCTGGTACCTAAAGAATATGTAAATGTCATTTTCAAATTTTTTTCAAATTCAGACATTTTAAACATATAAATCTCCATGCAGAAAGACTGTTTTGTATTATTATTTTTGTCTTGTCTATATACTGTAAACACAAGTTTTATTTTCACAAACATGTTTATTAGCAACAGCATTAGTTATATTAATGACATCCTTTGGCTTTTCTATGATTCTTTTTATTTGTATATAATGCATAGCATCTTACAGTTTAAATGAGAGGAACAATAATTATATATCATTAGAAAGCTACTATATTTTTTTTTACGTTGGTGCATAAAACTCAAAGTCAAAGTGATTGAAAATTATTTGAAAAAATGTCTCCCTCATTCGATGATCAGAATCAAGACAAGATCAGAATAAAAACTATACATTCACTGGAGCTCTGAGCAGATGTAAGGGCGTTAATCTTGTACATTATCCTATTCTTAGCTTCATGCACAGCTAAACTATTTGAAATGTAGGCTAGAAAAGACTGCTGAATATGGGGCTCTAGTTCTGCCTTCATCTTTATCAGATTTGTTTTTCCTGGTTTGAAATATGTAATGCAAATCTTTATGAACACCGTCTATTCAAACATTCATCTGTGATCGTCACGATCATATAGTTTATTAATACTTCATTTTTGTGCTAGATAATGTCCTGCTGTGGTTAAGTTTCTGTTGCACTACAGGAATGTAAAAGGATTAGTTTCACAAAGCTGGCAAGACCTTCAGGGAAACAAAAATGAATTTGTAAAAAATGCATTGTTTCTGTGATACTGAAAAAACAATTATGAAATGTTGTGCAACAACATTTTTACTAGTTGGAACTTGAACAATGCATCTGGATGAGTGACGTCAAAATACCTGCGAGTTACCATAAACAGTCTTGAGTTCTTACAAGGAAACAAACTCATGTTTTGCAACTATATGTCAACTAACTTCTCACTGATTGAAACTACTTCAAATTACTCATTTGCAACTACATGTCAACTAACTCATTAATCTGCAACTACATATTTACTAACTCATTAATGTGCAACAACATGTCAACTAACTCATATTAATTTGCAACGTCTTGGTTACGTATGTAGCCCTCGTTCCCTTAAGAAGGGAATGGAGATGCCACGTCAGAGAACCCACAAAGTAGAGAGCCAATCTACTTTGTGTATAACTAAATGAGCCAAAGCATATTGAAATGCAATGATTGCAACATGGTGCTCATGCCACGTAACGCGGGTATACGAGGCACAGGTGCATGCATCAAATTATCTTTTTGCTGAGGAGCCGAGTAGGTAGACTAGCACCCCAGGAGGGACATTCCCATTCAGTTGTTCACTCTCGACGCCATGTCGGAGTACCAAAGAATAGGAATCCATACCAAAGAGCTATGGACTCAAGGATTCAGCGGCAAGGGGTCTGATGCCGCCACGCCCGGCACGGAGGAAGGTGGAGGACTCACAGAGTTTGTTTCTGGAGAAATTAAAGTGCACGTTCATTACGAAAGTGCGAGGTGAAAGTGTGAGGCGCAGCAAGCCGACAAGAGCCCAAACACGTAGGTTATAGAACCTAGTGAACGTGTTGGGTGTCGCCTAGCCCGCAGCTCTACAGATGCCTAACAGCGAGGCACCATGTGCCCAGGAGGATGCAACACTTCTAGCAGAGTGTGCTCGCACCCTGAGTGGACAGGGCACACCTTGTGCCTGGCAAGCTAAGATGATAGTATCCACTATCCAGACAGCCTTTCCCTTCTTCTGCCCTCCTCCAGGGGATCGAGCAGTGCTTTACCATTCTTCGGTGGAGGCTACTGCTGCGATTCTGGAGTGGAGGCAGATGCAGGCTAACTTTTCTGTAACCAACCTTAGGCCCACGCCGTAAACTTCGTTGCACAAAGTGCGAGGACCGTTGCAGTTCAGCCCTTGAAGAACTGCAGGATCGTGACCACCCTCCTGCAACAATGCCATAGCGTGTAAAGTAAAGCCTGCCTCTCCGCAAGCCTGGTAGGCCTTCCCGATCAGATCGGTGGAGTACCTACAGCCCCGGGAGGGGAGACACGGGTTTCCCCTGGTTGGGGAGCATAGCAACAGCCCTGCTTTTTTGCAACTCTTTGCAGGTCTGTCATCAAGGGTGGTGAGAGACCCGTGTAGGGCAGAAAAAGGTACCGTCCACGATCTAGTGAGCGTCTTGAGCACCTCCAGGAAGAATGTAACTGGGGTGGGGCGCGTAAAACTAGCACGGGCCACCCCGAGAAACCAATCATCCAACCTCGAGGGTTCGGGAGACGGTGGAGTGTTCCACGAGAGTCCGACCTTCTCGACGGCACGGGAAAAGCATGGCCATCATTTCCAGATTCCGCATCATTTCTCTTACCAGCTGTGACCAGCTTACTAACTCATTCATTTGCAACTACATGTCAACAAGCTCTCATAAATGTGCCAATACATGTAAACTAACTAATTAATTTGCAACCTCATGCCAGTTAACTCTCGTTAATTTGCAACTACCTGTAAACTATCTGGCAGCTGTGTTCAGGAAGTCAAGAACAGTCTATAATTAATTTAACAATATATCTTTAGAGAGAACTAGTTGCACAAGATTTTTTCAGAAGATTGTAAATGTGTGTCATCAGTGAAGGTGTGTTCTGGAGGAAACGTGGATGACTTTCATGTGTGATTATTTTGTTGCTGAAGATCTTTTAATCAACGATTTAAATACATTTTCTGTGATCTAGTGAAGGTTAAACAGGTGATGAATTGAGAAATCAACTTTAACTTGAGCCTTTGATATATAAAAGGTCATGGTAATATAAGAATCTCCAGTATGTTTCGGAGCTGAAAACTTCCTTGTTAGTAAAAGAAAAGCTTTTACAGACACCAGGCCCAGAAAACGAGGCTCTCAAATCAATGACGTATTAGAAGGGGAAACCTAACCCTAATCCTGCTTCTGTAGCCCTGCCCACCGACTCGTGGAGCTTAACGAGCAATAAACATGCCGAAGATGGCAAGATAATCGTTTAATACACCCCATTGACATGTATTATATACGAGCAACGGCTGAGTTAAAAATCTTCATTTGTGTTCTCCTGAAGAAACAAACACACCTACATCTTGGATGCCCAGCAGGTGGTCAGCAGATAAACATCACAGACTAATTTTAAAGTGAACTATCCCTTTAAGTCAATGGAGACAGAGCCTCTCGCTGTAACTTCACCTGCGGGTGTCACTGTAGGACTCTGGACACTGTTACTGTATAACAACACTTTGTAATATCACAATTTTTTTATATTTGTGTTGTTTTATTTTTTGTAACATCAATTATTACGCACCTGCCATATATTTGTTCCAGTGCAGTTTGTTTGTTTGTTCCACAGAGGAAGTAATTTATGACCAATTCATGCAAAATCTTGTGTTGTTTTAAAGATGCAAAATGTTTCCATCTGGATACACAGAGACTCATTTCAATTCTGAGTTTGGTTCTGTATTCAAATGGCATCGCAGAGCATGAAAATAACCAGTAACTGAGCTTGTCCAGGTGGGGAGATTAACTATATTGCATTTGTTTAATATAACATTTGCAGGTTTTTGTTTTCTTTTGTTTTCTTTAATTATTAGCTGTTAATAGTTTGTATTTGCTACACCCCGAAGATAATGACAGAATACACAATAATAGAATACTTGTGAGAAAAGCAATTCAATGTTTATACTTTTATTTACTTAAATTACAGTTTTCTCACTTTGGTATATTTCTGAATTTATGACTGGTACATAACTAATCGATAAATTCCCCTAAACAATTCATACAAACAGCATCACACAATGGATTATCTGCCTGTTACTTGCTTAAAACCATTAGTTTATCTCTCAAAAGTAAGTTTTATGTCAATGCACTGTATATACCAGTGCCATCAGAATAATACGTTGTTGTGTCATTGTTCATGACTTTTTCACTTTTTCTGTATGGCAAATATTTCAGTTTTTAACAAATGCTAAATCACTAAACACCATTTTCTGAACCAAATTGTCAATGGCCTAAACCAGTTATTCTCAACAGGGGGTACGGAGAGATCGGAGGGGGGCGGAAATTGTTTTCGAGAAAAAAAACATGGACAGGGCATCATTTGAGTTGTATGTTTGAAAATAATCAAAGACATTTGGTTTTTGAAATTGAACAAAGACATTTACTGTACTGTTTTCTACCCCCCTCTTTCTTACCAGAAGGGCTATTTGGAATTCCTAAAGACAATGAGATTCTGAAGGCATGTAGGCCAACTGTGTGTCATGTCTTTAGTACAGTGGGGGAAGTTTGGTCTGATTGGTCAGTTTGAATGTCTCACGTTAGGATTTCATTCACATGGTAAAGAAAAGGATAAAATATGATTGTAATATAAAGAAGATTGCTCTGTCTCTTTTATTCTCTGGCTCTTCCTTTCACTGGGGCTTCTTTGCTTTGGCTATCTCTCTTCTCTTTTCTAAAGTCTCTCTCTCTCTCTCTCTCTCTCTCTCTCAGGTAACATTATATACATGCTGGGTACAAATAATGCTATTACTGTTTATCATCACATGTAACAATTTTTTTGTGTGTAACTGTGATAAGGTTCGTTGTATGGTCAGGAAGGAAGAAGACAGGGGTCGGCTTTGACTGGGACTCGCTCTCTTTATTCAGAGTTCAAATGAATAAACAAGAGACACTCAAAGCGTGTCTCTCTATATACTCGATATGGATCGCTCCTTTCCTCTTTAATAAGGCTCAGTTTCTCAGGTTCTCTCAGACAGTCACTCGCGAAGTCCCAGTCCCATTCTCTCTCTCATCTCTCTCCCGGCCGCGGCTTAAATGCACTCTATCACGCCAATCACTGCAATCAGAAACAGGTGTTCGTCATCTGTGCTTGACCTACTTACCTGCCGCTCTTCTTTGTACTCTCTCTCCAGCTGCAGACCTCGCAGCACCGCGCCCCCTCCGCCTTCTCTCCCATACTCCGGCCCACCATGGAACACTCAAGCAAGACTCTAGGTCACCTCCGGACCATCTCCGGGCCGTCCGGGTCGGGTCTGAGTGCTCCCCCTCGCTGCCCCACCCCTGGGTATGTCTGTGGTGCCGTTGGTCCCGCTTGCTCAGTCTCTGGGAGCCTGGCAAGGGCTCCCCATACCGTCTTGCTGGCTCATCAATACCATCAGACTCGGCTATGCGATTCAGTTTGCGTGCCGGCCTCCCAAGTTCAGCGGCATTCTGTTTACCTCAGTAAGGAGCAGTGACAACCATGTCTGGAGGTCAGAGATCGACGTTCCTCTAGCCGATATGAAGGCAGGGTTCTACAGCCCCTACTTCATTGAACCCAAGAAAGGGATTACTCCAAGTAATCAAAGGTTTGGTGCAAGGGATTGGTGGGTTACGGCCAATCCTGGACCTGCATGTTCTGAATCGGGCCCTGCACAAGCTTCCATTCAGAATGTTAACGCAGAAATGCAATTTCGAATGCATCTGTCCCCGGGATTGGTTCGCAGCCGCTGACATTCAGGCAGCCCCCACTGCCATCAGGCAGTTGTTGACATTCAGGGAAGCGTTGTGGTTGTGTCCGTGTAGGTCCACTATCTGATCTGGATTGGACTATGGTAACCTCGGAGTAAGGGTGAGACAGACAGAATTAATTTTACAATGTAGCAAGTACATAGTACTTATAGTAAGTGTTTCCAGTTCCAGTTGACCTAATTTATGGTGCCTAAATATCATTTAGCAGGGTGCTCCTGGCAATACCCTGGTCCCTTATTCTTTTGTTTCCACCCTAGGTCTTCATCATGATGGCTCTGCTCCCACCATTGTCTTCTACCTTGCCTATTCCCCCATCATCTCCTCCTTGGTGCCTCCCTCTGCCAAATCCTTGTCCTCCTCCAGAGACTCCATCCTCCCTCATCTGATGGACTGTTGGATGCAAAGTTTCACCTTTTGGGAAAAGGTAATAATGTAAGGTGTACAGTGAGTAGGTCATCTCATGTATGAATAGTACGAGTGTGCAATCTTGTGGAATGTATACGGCAAAATGAGTTTGCCTTGCAGTTCCCTACAAGTGGTGAGGGAATATATCGAGGGAACTTCGCACTGCGTCGAAACGACGAATTTGGGGATGCTCCCTAAGCATCAACGCATCTGAAGTATGAATGAAACTAGTCCAATCCTTATTGGTCCTACATCATGATGTAGATGTGACGGCATACCCGGAAGCTATAAAGGGGAGCCCGGCGCATTGTAGCGTCAGTTATCGCTCTTCAGCATAATGCTCTGTGTGTGTTTGAAAGACTGTCTGTCTATTTATTGTTGTCTGTCCTATATATATATATATATATATATATATATATATATATATATATATATATATATATATATATATATATATATATATATAAATATAAATATTTTCAGTAAAAGAGACCTAGAAGTACAAAATGTCAAGTACTGAGTTTAGGAGGTGCGTGCATCCGTGTCCCCACCTCATTTCAGGAGCAGACACGCACTCTCTATGTGTTCAGTCCCTGGGCGTTCAGCATGCTCAGGCAGCTCTCGAGGGAGCCGCCTGCAGTCATTACGAGCTGCTGACGCTCAGGGTGCTGAGGTCTCGGTTGGCGGTCTCTAATGAGGCCGGCCAACCACGTGAGCCCCATGGTTCTGACATCGCAGATCATTGGGGTTCACAGCTGGACTTGTCAGCGGAGATTGAGACTGCTGAGGCACTTTCTCAATCTTCCTTTGACAGTTCAGAGGTTCTCCCACCTCGTGTGGAAGCCCGCGAAGCGGCTTCTTCCCCCGGGGTGGAGAATCCGATGTTGATCCTCTCCGGGTCCGATGATCTGGAAGAGATCAACATGGAGGGGGGTGGAGCCGCATATATGTCACCACCGCATCCACCCGCCCAAGAGGAGCTAGTAAAATGGTAAATGGTAAATGGACTGCATTTATATAGCGCTTTCAACAGACCCTATGGCCATCCAAAGCGCTTTACATATTGCCTCGCATTCACCCATTCATACACCGACGTCGGTGTCTGCCATGCAAGGCGCCATCCAGCTTGTCGGGAGCAGCTGGGGTTAGGTGTCTTGCTCATGGACACCTCGACACTTACAGTGGTGGCTGAAGACCAAGGGGTTTTCCCCCAGAGGGAACCCATTCCGTATGATCAGAGTCACGCGCAAATGCCTTCGGGCTCAAGGTATATGGAAGAAAGTTTGTTTTCTGTCCCAAGGGCCAGTGCTGGGAGTATCATGTTGCCGGAAAACCGTTTCAACAGATGCCTCCCTCACTGGCTGGGGCGCGGTCATGGAAGGCCGCTTTGCGAGGGGTCCATAGGAGGACCGTCATTCGACCTGGCACATAAATTGCCTGGAAAAGATGGCGGTCTACAGAGCTCTCAGGAGTTTCTTCCCCGAACTTTGCGGACACAACGTTCTGGTCCGTACGGACAATATGGCAGTCGTGGCGTATATAAACTGCCAGGGGGGGTTGAGATCGCGCCCACTATGCAAACTGGCACATCTCATTCTTAGCTGGTCGCAAGAGAAACTGTTATCCCTCAGGGCAATGTATATCAGGGCAATGTATATTCCGTGGATACAGAATCAGGGGGCAGAGACGTTTTTCGCATGCATATAAAACGCACTTTATCGCATGTTATGCACACGAACCCGACCCCCATCTTACCCAAGAGCGTCACATATACACGCCATAAAGTGTGTATTATATGCAGCATTGGGAGTAATGCATCACAAAAGTATTACAGTACTTTATTACTTTTTGGAGCGCAGTGGTGTGATCATTCACATGTGATGTTGTTGGAAAAAATGCTAGCGGTGACTGGCACATTTCATGCCCCCTCAAAACAATGGTAGGGGAAACACTGGTGCAGTCTAGTTTAATTAACTTTTGTTTGTTTCTTATTTTTTTTCTTTTTTTACATTTCTGTTTCATTGGTTGATCCTCTTTGTAAGTATGTCTGCATTTGTTGTCATGGTGATTTATTAATTGATTGATTAATCCCCACCTGTGTCTTATTTTCCTCCTCAGTTATCCTCTGTATACAGGCCCTCCGATCTTTCTGTTCTTTGTCCACCAGACTCTTCTACTTCTTCCTTTGTTTTGCATCCCCACCCTTCCACAATGCTCTAATGCTTTACATTCGCCTTCATTAGCCAAATTCTAAATTCTCCCGTGCAATTCAAGTCAGGACAACTGTGTCATGACAACAATTTCAAAACTTAATATGTAATGACTTATGTGATAAACTTAAGATATTTAACACAGAACTAGTATAACATATTTTGATTAACATGACCTAAGCAATTGATTATGAACGAAACATCAGACATAATCAACTGCATGGGTGTTTCAAAGCACTGGCAATTTGTTCAAAATAATGAGAAAATGCTTTTAAGATGTGCACAACTAACTAGATCTGTAGGTTGAAGTAGTTTTGAAAAAGAGTGAAGTAAAATGACTTAATAGGCCTATGTTATTGTTACTGGAGGCCTCACAAAGTGAAACACAGTTCCCTACATGAGACGCACCATTTTTCCGATTACCTACACCGAAAGATTGTGTGTAAAAACACTTATACATTAAAATTGTTCTCTTATAAATCAAAACTTAATGCATTTCTGATTAAAGTGTAAAAGGCCTATACCTAATTTGATCACAAAATGTAATTTTGATAAAGAAATAAAAATGTCACCCTTGAATTTCTGTTTATTTTGGAATAAGGTCATCACCTTTACAGAGCTATAGAGCACCGATAGTTTCAAAGAGACTTTACAAAAGTAACAAATTCAAATTCTCCTGAAAAAACAACTCTAACAAGCCAATAATGTCATTATTCAGCTTGATTCATAACTGTAAAGTTAATCAATTTAGTCATTTCAAAATATTAATCAATCAAAGTTACATGCTATACACTCAAAACAAATATACATATTCAGGCCCTTCATAGTGTTGCATGTATGCCTGTCCTGTCTGTGTTAGTTTAGCTTGTGTTTCTCCCCTGTTCAGTTTATTAGTCATGTCAGTCACCTGTGCCTTGTCCTTCACCTGCACCTCTTTATCCTCATTTGCCCTTTGTATGTAAACCCTCAGTTTGCCCTCAGTGTTTGTTTGGTACTCGTTTATGCTGTGTTTCGTGTTTCCCTAAGTTTATGATTAAAATCCATGTTTCCTGTTCTCCTTCGTCTCCTTGAGTTTACACAGTTTGTTACACATAGATATGACACATTTAAATTATGTCCACTCTACTTAAACATATCTAATTTTGTCTCAACTTATTTTAGTTGTGTTCAATCAACCTAATATATTTAAAGGGTCATGAAACCCCTTGTCTCAGCAGCTATCAGTTCTCACAATAGATTTGAATTGAAATGCTATCAAAGTGGGCGTGGTTTAGTGGCGGGGAGGGGGGTGGGGACTGACAGCTGACGGTACAGCGACGGCGTATGTTTTCAATTGTTTCCAATGGATGCGCCGCACTTTTCAATAGCGCCAACAGCTGGCAGGTTTTGTCCATTTTTACACGTTGAGCGTCCACAGTTTAACTTTGGGTGAACATCAATGTCCAATCACAGTGGAGGAGAGGCGGGACAAATGCCACAACCACCAACCGGCGCTTCGAACAACGACTGATGTTTGACATCACAACACCACAAGAGCGCTTAATAATCAACGGATGCAAACTAATGACGTTTTCTTGACCTGGTTTTCTTGGAAGCCTTCAGTAAATTTACATTTACAACTTTGTTTTTACCGATACAGACGAAAATGAAAAGACTGCTTCAAGCAAAGCTCAGCTTTGAAAAGAGAAAAGATACAGGGCAAGAGAAGGAGACTGGGGGAAAAAGAAAGAGAGAAGATGGTGGCGATGAGACAGAAAGAGCAGGTAGCCCACTGTGCTCAGAATAGAGAAAGCATTAGCCTACAATATATTCCTGATTGCTACACATAATGTGATTCTGGTCTGTGAAATCCAGGATAAAGTCTCATCATCTAATATTGAGATTAGGAGCATCACATCTTGATTTCACTCATTGGTTATATTTCACATTGATTTCTATCTTTGACATGATCTTACTCATTCAACATTAAATATATCAAGGTTATATGTTCAAATAATGTTCTTTACATAATGTAAATCACACAAATTTTAGCTAGGTTTTCAAAGACGGAGTCACACATATGTCGTCTTTGGCTCAATTTAACAACAAAACTGATTTTCTGATTTTCTAATTTGGAGTCTAATTTTTTTTTTTGCAACATTTAACCAGATTCTCATTTATAAAAATCTGTTGTCTTCTTAAAATAATTTATACTGCACACTGACATGGTTTTAAAGCGACAGTTAGCTGAATCTTTGATTTTCTTATGTCTTAAAATGCATATGTATAAAGGAGGGAATTTTTTTTTTTTCAAACGCTCCAAAATTCATATTTGGACCTCAGTATTTAGAAAATCCTGGGTACGGCCCTGATGGTAACATTGTCTTCCATGATGTTCAACACACACACTTCTGTAAAAAGCTCAGAAAATCTGGTTTAGGGTTTCATGACCCTTTAAAACTGAAATTTACTTAATTTATTTGTGTTAAAACTACATGAAATATTTGTGCTGACATAACTAACTGGGCAGTGGATCTGTAGTTCCCAGCATGCTTTGCAAGGGCTCCATTAGGAGAGTAAATTTACAGATTAATGTTTTATTTTATGTGTTTTTCAGTAAAGGGAAAGATGTTGTTAGTTTATTGTTCATTTATGTTGGACATTGAGGAGTTTCAGAAGAGTTTGTTTTGAACGAGGTGTTTATATATGTGTGTGTGTGTGTGTGTGTGTGTGTGTGTGTGTGTGTGTGTGTGTGTGTGTGTCAGATATTATTTTTTACTTTTTTCATAGTGAGATGTGTTTACTTTTGTCATTGCACATAATAGCACAAAGGCACAAGATGATGACCAAATTGGGTGAACAAGTCACTGACCAAAGTGTGAACAAGTAACTAAAGTAATAAAAAAGGTCCCTATAATAATCCAATTAATTCAAAATCGCATTAAATCAAATACATTAAGATGTCATTGTACATTTTGCCAAGAAAAGAGCAGGAAGATGCCATTTTTACAAGTATGTAAAAATGGCCCATTTCCATGAGGATGATATCAGTTACTGGCTATTTTCCTGATCTGCAATACCATTTAAATAAAGATCCTCATGTTGCAGCAAAGTCAGAATGGAAATCAGTCTCGCCGTCTCCACACTGAACGTCTGCTCCGCGGGAGGATCTCCATCAAAGGTAATAGAAATAAAGTTGAAAGATTTGTCTATTAATGACGATAAATTCAAAATCTGCTGTGATGTTGATCGTATTGTACTTGTTTATGTCATCATTCAAGTCGAGATGTTTTTTCCATTTAATCTGAACTTTAAGATCGGAATGGTTGTACAAAGTGAGGTTACAGACGCACATTTAAATTACAGACGTCTTATTGCAAACCTTTTTTACATGGCACTGCATTTTTATTATTTTATATGAGATTCTTATAGTATATTCCTGTCTTGAGACTTGACGCACTGATCATAGGAGTTCACATTTTCATAAATTTGAATTATTAAGTAAAATACAGAATAATGTGCACTTTATTTCATTCATTTTTTTAATACTTGCATTTATTGAATCATTATTTCTCCTACATTTTTTAAAAATGTATTTCATGTTTCAGTTAACAAACCTATGAGAAACAGAGATGATCCAAAAAATGATGACGCTACTTCTTTTACTAGGTGAGTTTGTTAATGAATAAATGTCATTGTTTGTTAATATAACTATTTAATAGTATTTGTGTCATATGCATCCACGTAATAACAATATATGTGACCCTGGAGCATAAAACCAGTCATGAGTCTCAAGGGTATTTTTGGGGAAATAGCCATCAATACATTGAGGGTCAAAATTCTGGTCAAACACAACATCTCCTTCGACTGCTATGCCGACAACGTCCAGTGATATCTAAACTAAAGGCTGATGGACAGGCTGCACTCCATCCTTTGCTTGACCATCTGTCTGACATCAAGGCATGGATGGGTGCAAACTTCCTCAACCTCAATGCGGGTAAGGATGCCGAAATCATTATTTTTGGCAAAACTTCCCCGGCCTTCTCCACTGATGCCCTGGGCCCTCTCGCCTCTAACGTCAGGCCCTCTTTCAGAAATCTGGGGGTGACCTTTGACAGTGCCTTCAAGTTTGAGCAGCAGGTCAGTGCAGTAGTCAGGAAAAGCTTTCATCACTTGAGAACTATAGCTAAGACCAAAGCCTACCTGCCCCAGAGTGATCTAGAGAGAGTTATCCATGCATTCATTACCTCTCAACTGGACTCTTGCAACGCTTTATGCACTGGCATTGACCTTTCCCAGCTCTGCCGCCTGCAGTTGGTTCAGAACGTCTCAGGTTACGTATGTAACCCTAGTTCCCTGAGGGAACGAGACGCTGCGTCGAAACGCTGTGAGAACGCCTCTGCGTTAATGCGTCGTGAAGCGCCTGTAGAACCATTCCATCGGAAAAAAGATCGATCGTCGCCGACGTGATGACGTCGCCGACGTGATGACGTCATCAACCGGAGACTATAAAAGGTCCGCGATCACAAACAGGAACTAGCTTCTGATAAAGCCTGAAGTAAGTGATCACAGACACGCCGGGAGTATGGCAGAGCGACGCAGCGTCTCGTTCCCTCAGGGAACTAGGGTTACATACGTAACCTGAGACGTTCCCTTTCGGGGAACTCGAGCTGCGTCGAAACGCTGTGAGAACGCTTATACCCACATCGCCATAGGACCAAGTGTCTCGTATGTGTGAAGCCGAAGCGCACACGGTTACGAGAGTACCTGTGCCCCAACTGTAGATGCCAGGTCTAGTTCATAGAACCTGACGAAAGTTAAAGGAGACGACCATCCGGCCGCGTTTACAAATATCGTGGAGGGAAGCCCCCGACAAAAGTGCTTAAGAAGCAGCCATACCCCTGGTTGAATGCGTCCGGACAGCCAGTGGAAACTGCTGCCCGGCCGCCTCATAAGCAAGTGAGATGGCCTCGACCACTCACTTGCTCATACTCTGCTTAGATACTGGGGCCCCTTCTTAGGGGGCCCGAAACAGACAAACAGCTGATCAGTTTTCCTCCACAGTTTTGGCAGCTCTGTGGACATAGTATCTAGTGCTCTAACAGGGCACAGCAGATTAATCTTCCTGGTCTGACGTCGTGAAAGGAGGAGGACAGAATGCTTGAAGAGTAATGGGGCCCCGTGGGCTCGTAGGAACCTTGGGGACATAACCCGGCCTGGGATGAGAAATCCCCGGCGCAAACTCTAGACATGAGGGCCCTACAGACAGGGACTGAATATCTCTTATTCTTTTGAGAGATGAAATAGCCAAAAGGTTTTCTTTCTTTTTGACAAGCCCCGAAAACACAGGCTAAGTCCCATGCTGGGACCCTCGAGTGCATAACAGGCCTCAACCTTAAAGTGCCACGGAGGAAACGTGTAATCAGAGGGTGTCTTCCCAAGACACTCCACCCAAAGGGACGTGGACGGCACCCAAGGCCGCCACGTACGCCTCTATTGTGGAGGGGGTCAACCCTGCCGAGAACCTTGCCTGCAGAAACTCCAGCACTGTACCAACCGGGCAGTTAACTGGGTCCCACTGGCGTTCTCTGCACCATGCTGAGAAAAGTTTCCCTTTCAGAGCGTACAGTTTCCTCGTGGACGGAGCTCTGGAGTGAAGGATGGTCTCTACGACCTCGGCCGAGAGACCTTCCTCTATGAGCCTAGCCCCCTCAGAGGCCAGGCCCACAGTTTCCACATCTCTGGGCGTGGATGCAGGAATCTCCCGCCCGCCTGAGAGAGAAGATCCCTCCTGGTCGGAATCTCCATCGGAGAGCCTTCCAGGAAAGATATCAGGTCCGAAAACCATACTCGGGTCGGCCAGTACGGAGCCACTAGGAGTACCTGGGCCCCGTCCCGGCGTACCCTGTCCAGAACTCCTGGAAGCAAGACAATCGGGGGGAAGGCGTACAGAGGTAGCCTCGGCCACCCCTGTACCATGGCATCCAACCCCAGCGGGGCTGGATGGGTCAGAGAAACCACTGCGGGCAGTGAGAACTCTCCGCCGAAGCAAATAGCTCCCATATACCTTCCATAGGAGCTCCACCACTTCTGGGTGGAGTCTCCATTCCCCGGGCCTCGGCCCCTGCCTCGACAGGCTGTCTGCTTCCTGATTCAGGACCCCCGGGATATATACTGCTCTGACTGACAGCAATTTCCCTTGGGCCCACAGGAGGATCCGATGTGCCAATTGTCCAACGGACGGGACCTCAGACCCCCCTGGTGATTTATATAGACGACCACCGATGTGTTGTCTGCACATGGTGGCCCCTTGAGGTCGGGCAGGAACTGTTTCAATGCAAGAAACACTGCGAGCATCTCTAGCCGATTTACGTGCCAGTGCCGCTGATGTTCCTGCCATAGACCCTGGGATGAGCGACCACTCATGGTCGCCCCCCCAGCCCGTGAGAGAGGCATCTGTCGTTAGCGTTACGCGACGAACATGAGCCCCCAACACGGGACCCTGAGATAAAAACCCCGGGTTTTTCCACATGACCAGAGCACGTAGGCATCGCCGCGTGACTTTGATCGTGCGGAGCGGATTTCCCCTCGGGGAGAACCCTTTTGTTTTGAGCCACCACTGCAGTGGCCTCATGTACAGTAGGCCAAAAGGTATCACGTTGGACGCTGCTGCCATGAGACCTAACAGTTTCTGGAACCGTTTCACAGTGACGGCTCGGCCTAGCTTCTGTTCTTTGGCGGCTGCCAGGATCGATGCTATGCGTGTTGGCGATAATTGCGCCCGCATAATTACCGAGTCCCAGTTCACACCTAGAAAAGTGGTTCTCTGAGCCGGAGAAAGCACACTCTTCTTGGCGTTCAGCCTCAACCCCAGCTTCGACATATGGGCGAGAACAGCATCTCGATGCTGAACCGCCATCTGCTCTGTATTCGCTAGAATCAGCCAGTCGTCGATATAGTTCAGTATGCGGATGCCCTGTAGACGCAGCGGCGCCAGAGCTGCATCCACACACTTGGTGAACGTGCGGGGTGACAGTGCTAGACCGAAGGGAAGTATACGATATTGGTATGCCTCTCCCCCGAAGGCAAACCTCAGGAACTTCCTGTGATGTGGAAGGATGGAGACATGAAAATACGCATCTTTGAGGTCTATGGTGACAAACCAATCCTCCGATTTGACCTGCGCTACAATCTGTCTGAGTGTAAGCATCTTGAATTTGAGCTTGGCCACCGAGCGATTCAATAGCCGCAGATCTAATATCGGGCGTAAGCCCCCATCCTTCTTCGGCACGATGAAGTAACGGCTGTAAAAGCCAGACTCCCTGCTGGGAGGGGGAACCCTCTCTATAGCCCCTTTTTGCAGGAGTGTCTCTACTTCCTGTGCCATTACCAGAGCCTGCTCCGGGCCCACCTCTGTAGGTAGGACACCGCAGAAAGGAGGTGGCCGACTTCTGAACTGAATGGCGTACCCCTTTTCTATTATCTGCAGGACCCACTGAGATATATTTGATAGACGTTTCCACTCGTCTAGAAAATCTACTAAGGGAACCAGCCTCTCGAGGCTGGCCTCTGGTGTATTTTGAGCAACAAGCACAGTGCCCTGAAGCGGCGGACCGGCAGGGAACGACTGACTTGACTGCTCGGGAGCCCCCCGAAGGGGGAGCGGACCACCCTCGAGTGGCCCGCGGGGACCGTCTGCGCCCCGGCATTGCGGCGGGGTTGGCAGCGCGGCCCCCAGAGGGCGCTGCAGGACAACGGGTACCGTAGGCAGAGGTAAACACCGTTTCCCTTCGGAGGGGACTACCCTCAGCGTCCTTTTGTTTCCCCTGCCCTCCGAGGAGGGGGCGGACCACCCTCAGGTGGCCCGCGGAGACCCTCTGCGCCCCGACATTGCGGCGGGGTTGGCAGCGCTGCCCCTTGAGGGTACCGAAGGAAGACGGGTACCGTATGCTGAGGTAAGCACCGTCTTCCCACGGAGGGGAAACTAAGGGAACCAGCCTCTCGAGGCTGGCCTCTGGTGTAATTTGAGCAGCGAGTGCAGTGCCCTGAAACGGCGAACCGGCAGGGAACACCTGACCTGACTGCTCGCATGCCCTCCGAGGAGGGGGCGGACCACCCTCAGGTGGCCCGCGGAGACCCTCTGCGCCCTGACATTGCGGCGGGGTTAGCAGCGCGGCCCCCTGTGGGCACCGAAGGAAGACGGGTACCGTGTGCTGAGGTAAGCACCGATTTCCTTCGGAGGGGAAATGCCAGGGACGATGCAGCTGAAGGCGAGAGATAGCTCGCAAGCGTCTCTTCGATCTTCGGCATCGCCCCATAACCATAGTGTCTCAGCCCAAATATATTACTATATGCAGATGTATGTGGGCTGAACACTCTATATGATACCGCTTGTTTCCTCCATGACCTAGACACCTCGGTGTGCAGGTCAGGGAAGAATGGCAGGACGTTGATGCTTTGCACGAGAGGGCAGGAATCGCTCATCTAATTTCGTTCTCTCTGATTTCGATGGGATTCAGATATTTCAGCCAGCCAGTCATTTCTTATTTTTATATTTAACCTGGCCACAGCTCTCGTGAGAACCTCAACTCACTAGCGGATGACTGAAGTGGCGAGTCTTCAGTCGCGATGCTCTCAACGTCCACCTCCTCAGAGCTGGATAGTTGGAGCACCGGTGCCCCGCCCAGGGAGGAAGAGACCGCAGAGCGGGCTTCCAAACCCCGAGACGAGACACTGGACGATACAGGTGAGGGCTGAGATAAGGCTGGGCCCGTCTCAAACCCCTCTGTAAAGTCCATGTGTGAACCCCACGACTGAAGCCACCGCTCTGCCTCGGCAGCAGCGGGACCAGAGCCGCGGGGAACACGAGCCGAGGCACCCTCCTCGAAGAGTGCCCGGCGGGAGCGCAGCGTTCTCAGTGGCATACGCTCACAGTGCTCGCAAGCAGCCCCCTCGAGGGCTGCCTGGGCATGCTGCGCTCCCAAGCAGGCTACACAAAGAGAGTGTGTATCCCCGCTCGTGATGTAGCGTGGGCAGGGATGAACACACCTCTTAAAGCTGCTTTCACTCGCCATTTTACTCTATCTATTTTATTTTCTCTTTGTTTGTTAATATATATACTGCAATATTTAACAAAAGGGTGGAAAATCTCTGGATATAGACAGACAAAAACACCAAATAGACAGACAGGTTCACACAGATCGCTTGCTGAAGGCTCAGAAGCTGGTTCCTGTTTGTGATCGCGGACCTTTTATAGTCTCCGGTTGATGACGTCATCACGTCGGCGACGTCATCACGTCGGCGACGATCGATCTTTTTTCCGATGGAATGGTTCTACAGGCGCTTCACGACGCATTAACGCAGAGGCGTTCTCACAGCGTTTCGACGCAGCTCGAGTTCCCCGAAAGGGAACTCAGCCGCCCGACACCTTACCTGTAGAAAAAAGCGAGAACATATCACCCCGGTCCTCGCTACCACATTGATTTTAAACTGCTATTGACAGTCTATAAATCCCTCCATGGTGTGGCCCCTACTGCTGTTGGAAGTGCCCAGGTCCAGGCTAAAAACCAAGAGGGATAGGGTGACAGAGCCCCCAGACTCTAAACTTTGTTAAGTCTCTTTTGAAGACTCGCCTCTTTTCTCTAGCCTTTGATTAGTGTCTCCTTTTTAAGTGCCATAGTGCCCCCTGGCTACCATTCAAATGTTCTTTTACATTATTTTAACTCCTGCAGTTATTGTCTTGTTGGCCTTTTCATTTTATTTTAATCTACTTATTTATTATTTTATTTTTTTCTTTGCCTTCCTTTGCGAATTGCACTTAGTACTTTATTGGGACACACTTTGGTGTGGCTCAGCCATCTGTAAATGTGCTATAGAAATACTATTTGACTTTGAAATACCAAAAATCATTATGATATTATGATCATCTTCTATGAAGATTAGAGTAAATTTTCTACCATAAATATATTTGAAACGAATGTATTATTATTAGTCATTTGCCAATTATTATTATAATATGGACTTCATTTGGACAACTTTAAAAGAGAATTTCTTAGATTCCAGATTTTTTTATATTTGTATCTCAGACAAATATAGTCCTATCCAAACAAAGCTTATTTATTCAATGGTCCAGGGTCACATATGTCCTGTGTTGGATAATGTGGTTTGCTGTGTTATCAGGAACCTAGTCAGAGCTAAACTTCATTGGTAAAACCTAACATTATGCTTTATTTCAATAGTCCACTTCTCATTCTACTAACTGTAAGTAAATTTGCAACTACATGTCAACTGGTTCCACTAACCCTAACGCTAACCCAAGTAACACTGCATTTACACTGGGCTTTGGCTTTTCAGAGGGTGTGTCATGACCGTCATAGTGACAAATGCCACATCAACTTCAACTTCAACATACCTTTTCCGATGTTGCGTGAAAGCATTTGGCTAGTGTCTGGGCTTTGATATTTGCATAGGCGATCTGACAATGGCATTTAAAAGGTTAAAATCCATTCAGTGTCTGCCTCAAACTACGGTAGTGACTCAATGCAGCAGGACCCACAAATCAGTTCAATCACAAGAACGGTGATGCCCCATGTCAATGCAACATCATACTTTGAGAGCAAAATTATTTGCAAATTAATTAGTTACTTAACATGTAGTTACAGATGATTGAGTTAGTTGACATGTAGTTGCAAATTAACGGGTTAGTTGACGTGTATACAGTATATATTTTTAAGCAATGTTTATCTTTATGAACATTAGTAAAATCTAATTGTTCATGTTATAGCAAATGTTAACTGATAAAACTTTGGATAGTAAATTTACACTGTAAAAAAAATGTTGTTTTTTGTTGGTTTAACTTAAAAAAGTAAGTAACCTGGTTGCCTTAAAATTTTGGGTTTATTAAAATTAAAAATTTGAGTTGATACTTTGAAGGAAATTTGTTTAATAAATAGAAACTCAAAATATTATTGTCTCTGAACCAAATAAAAAAATTGATAAATAGCACAATTTGGCATGTTTCACTGCGTCAACAGAATAAAACACAACCCAATATGCTTACAAAATCTTTTAATAATATTTTAATAAAGGTTGTCGAATCTCCAAAAATGTTCATTGTATTAACTCGAAATTTTAAGGCAACCAGGTAACATTTTTCTAAATAATTTTTTACAGTGTAGAAATTACTATTGACTTAGAGATTAATAAATGCTGCACACGTATACAGCATTTCACAATGTTTGTAAGCAATCGGCACCAGGATCCTTCCGGACGGCAGAACGCGAGTGGCTGCTACTGACAAACTGAAGAGATCAGCCGACTGTACACAGTTACAGAGTTAAGAACATTGTTGTTGATTAAAGTTGAAACTATGATGAAAGCGTGTTGTCTTTGGGGTTACGCCGTCAGATATACAGCAAAAGGTGTAGGATTGTATCGATTTCCTTCAGAAAAAGTAAATATATCCAGTAAAACTTGTGGGTGAGGAGGCTAAAGCGAGTGAACGTCGTCAAAAGAGGCGCCACAGAGAAATATTCTCAAAACGCTCCATCTACAAAATCATACCAGAGCATAATTATCTTCATCTGGGGAAATTCAAGAACAATATTAGGAAATTTTAGATCTCTTTTAAAGATCGAACTCATTGCCAGTCACTGCCTGAAGTAAAAGTAGGAAGAGACCGAACTTCTAGTGTCCTGTAGGCTACTGATCGACGGAAGAAATAGGAAAAGCAGAACATAGTTGTAGGCTGATGGATTATTGATGCGTGTACCACACTGGCACACTCGCGAGTTTAGTTTGAGTGAATGCCTAACATTAGTAACACGCTATCCTTTTGACCGTCAGAAGCTCACGTCTGTGCCATCCGATCCGACCGAGCAACAGAAAACCATCATAGCCTTTTGAGTTAGATAACAGGGAAATAGACCATCTACGATAGCCTAACATATTGTAAGTCAAACAGCAACAGTCACTAAAATCACTACTCAATGGTAGGCTGAAGCTCATTTAAAAATGATGGTATTAGACTAACGCTACATCTGCTGGAGCAAGGTTAGGCATTTCATGTATCGCTATCTCCTGAATTAGTTAATCAGTCCCTCAATAATCATGTTAACTGTCTGAATCCCAAGCAATTTACTAGCCATAGGAACGCTTCGGCTTTTGCCACCCGGAAGATCGTTTATTACTGTTGTGACGTCGTGGTGATTTGTCGTATTGTTCATTGTTAGGTCGTGTTAACTAATGCACTGTTAACTGTGCTGTCGACAGGACTCTTCTCGAAGACCTCGTGCTACTTCCTTCTGATCCAGGACCCAAAGAACTGGACCGAAGCCCAGTCATTCTGTAAGGAGCTTTTTGGAGGCCTGGCCATGGTTCAGAGCGATCAGGACGAGTCTAAGATACATGAGATCGCCAGCTCCATGAGCTTTAACAGGTCCTGGATGGGACTGTATGTTGATGTAAACTCTTGGAGCTGGTCTTACCAAAATCAGCACTTAAAGTTTCAGAACTGGGTGTCGGAAGACCCGAGCTACACGTATCCGAGGAAGTGTGGCATGGTTGATTATGCCACATTCTGGCATAGTGCCTATTGTGAGGAACAAAAAAACTTTTTTTGTTACACTGGTAAGTGAAATTAATTGTTATAAATGATGCTACAATATTAATATGTGAAATATTGAGAGGGGGCTTGATGCCAAAGAACATTTATCGGTTTTCAGCCACACTTGGTTGGCCTTCTAAACATTTCCTCATCAGAGGAAGCTGACTGTTATGTGATGTATATGTGATGTGAGCGTTTCTCATCCACTTAGCATGATCTTTCTCTTTTCTGACAACAACACTTGCAGGAAGGGACTCTACAGACAAATTTGTGGTCATTAAAACCAAACTGACGTGGCATGAAGCTCAACTTTACTGCAGGATGAACCACATCGACCTGGCCAGCATTAGTGACAGCCGTGACAGCCTCATCGTGTTTGGACTCATTCTGAAAAACTTCCCTTTAAATTTGGGATTTCAGGGCTGGGTCGGCTTGTCCAAGAACTTGTGGCTGTGGTCGGACCAGAGCACAGTGAACTGGGCGTCTTTGAAATGGGCTCCGGGAGAGCCTGATAATGGCAGTGGAAATGAGAAGTGTGCGTTTATCCAAGATAACGGATTGATCGGGGATGAAGAATGCTCACAGCCCTTACCTTTCTTCTGTGGTGAGTGCCGTTTCTGCCCGCTTCACCTATAAACTGGAGTTCAGTCCCTTACTGTGAAAATAAATACAGATATTAAAACATCAGATACATATTGTGTGGATTTTAAAATACTAAAAAGTCATTTATTTCAGTTTTAAAAACATTTTTTTTGCCATTAAATATATGACTGCCTAAAATGTAGCATTGGAATAGCTTTCTCAGCTTAAATTTAATAATTTACAGCAACATCTACACTTTAAGTTTTTATTTATTTATGCTACAAATACTGTGTTTATATTTTTACTGTGCAAAATCCTTTTCAGGCCATTTTCCTGAAAGAAAATAAAAACATGCATATAATTACATTTAATAAGGAAGAATATACAGTAAACTCACACTACATCTTAAACAGTTTTTAAGGCAACACAAACAAAGTGTTTTTTTTTTTATGTACAATAACACTGTATTCATATTTTTACTATTGATCGTTTTTAGGTCGTTTTCTGTCACAAAATGACTAATTACTGTAAAAAAGAAAGGGAAAAAAATGACAAATCAAGAACACTGTACATTCACACTTAATTTATTTATATTTTTAAAGTGTCAAACACTATTTTTGGCTGGAATGAATTTTGCAGTAAATTCTCAATTCATATTTTTTTACTGAAATCAATGCAATTTCATGTTCAGGTTATTTTCAGTCAACAGAAAGGATATATTACTGTAAAAAAAAAGCAAAGAATGGCAATTAAATGTACATTACATTACTCTAAGACGGCACAAACACGTTAAGCTGAAATGACTTTACTGTAAACACTGTATTCATATTTTTACTGTGAAATTAATGCAATATATTTTCCAGGTCATTTTTAGTCACCGCTAATTACTCTACAACAATGACTCAATCAATAATCAAGAATATACTGTAATCTCAAACAACATTATTAACCTTTTTAAGGCTTTTTACCATAAACAGTGTATTTATATTTTTACTTTGAAATCAATGCAAGATCATTTCCTGTCATACAACTATTTAAAAAAGAAAGCAAAGTATGACAATAATCACAATATTACTGTGAGTTCACAGTACATGTTCACAGGTTTTAAGGAGGCACAGCCCTTTTTTAAGATGAAATGACTTATTGCACTAGATACTGTATTCACTGTTATTACTCACAACTACTTATTGTAAAGGGGAAAAGACAAATAATCAAGAGCACTGTACAGTCACACTTAAAGGGATAGCTCTCCCAAAAATGAAAGTTTCTCCAAATAAACTCATAAAGGTTTGGAACAACATGGGGGTAAGTAATGATGACTATTTTTGGGTGAACAATCCCTTTATTTTATTTTTTTACATTTTAAGGTGTCACGGTGGCAACAACATTATTTTTTCCACCGTAAATACTCTATTCATATTTTACTATGAAATCAAGTCAGGATAATTTTCAGGTATTTTTTTTCTCAACAAAAAGAACATAGACTGTAAAAAAGCAAAGATGACAAATAATCAAGAATATACTGGACATTCTCACTACATTTTTACAGTTTTTAAAGCATTACAAACCCTTTTTTTAAGTTGCAATAACACTTTTTCACAGTGAATACTGTATTTTTATTTTTACTATGAAATCAATGCAAGTTCATTTTCAGGTAATTTTCTGTCAAAAAACAAAACAAAACAAAAAACAAATAAAAAAAATCAAACAAAAACCATAACAAGTAATCCAGTTTAATTACAAATGTACAAATGTTATCTACAAGACAACCTTTTACAAAATCATATTGCCTAACCAGAAGATGGTTTTGTTACATCCATGGCATGCCCAAAGTATATGTTTTATTATTATAAAAACAACTTTAATCATAATTAGGAGGTCGTCACCCCGAGCACATGATAATCTCCAAAAACACTAACATAACACAACTTTCAAAAATCCCAACATTAAACATTAAAAAGTCCCTCCGTTGTCTCATATCGTTAGAAATACATAAAATATCACTTTATTAAAACATTTACTCTCCGAATTCAGCCCCTTTGCAAAGCATGATGGGAAGTGAAGGTTGTGTTTGTTTAGCTCACTTGATTAAAACATGTTATCTGAAAATACAAACGTCAAGTTATGTCAAAGAGTAACGGTTTTAAGTCAATATAACATGAAGCGATCACATCTGAATCAGAAACCTGATATAACGCTGTTAAATCGAGATGAATTACTTAAATAACGTGAACAGCATCATGCAATCGTTCCCTTATCGAGGGAACTTCCCACTGCGTCAAAACGCTTTGGGGATGCTCCCTAAGCATCAGCGAATCTGAAGCCTGAATAAACACTAGTCCAATCCGATTGGTCGTGCGTGATGACGTCATTGTGACGGCGTACCCGGAAGTATAAAAGGGGAGCCGGCGCATAATGGCGGCAGTTATTGCTCTTCAGCATAGCGCTCTCTGTTTGGTCTGTCTATTTACTGTTGTCTGTCCAGTTGCGAGTGTGTGTGTGAGTGAAAACTTTTATAGTAAAGTATGGAAGGAAAGAGCGGATTTAGACAGTGTGTGCATCCGTGTCCCCGCTTCATCTCGGGATCGGATACACACCTGTTATGTGTGCAGTGTCTGGGTGTGCAGCACGCTCGGGCGGCTCTCGAGGGAGCCGCCTGTGAGCACTGTGAGCGGCTGACACTCAGGCTGCTCCGCTCTAGGCTGGCCGTGTTCGATGAGACCGGCCAGCCTCGTGAGCCCCATGGTTCTGGACCCGCGGTCGCTGACGGCGTCACGCCGTCGCAGATCATGGGGCTCACAGCGGGATCTGTCCGAGGGCTTTGGGACTGCTGCGGCACTTTCCCAATCCTCCTCGGACAGTTCCGATGATCTTCCTCCCCGTGTGGAAGCCCGCTTTGCGGCTTCTTCCCCCGGGGCGGAGGGTCCGATGCTCGTTCTCTCCGGTTCCGAGGAGCCGGAGGGCGCGGGCATCGGGGCGGGGGATGAGGTTTTTCCATCGCCTCATCCGCCCGCCCAGGAGGAATTGGTCGAGGTGTTGACCCGGGCTGTGGCTAAACTCAACATTGAGTGGCCACAGGAGGAACAGGAAGTTCGGCCACCCAGTAGGCTGGATGACCGGTTCCTCGCACACCGGGTCCAAACACCGCGCCGGGGTTTGCCTTTTTTCCCCGATCTGCACACCGAGGTGTGTAGATCGTGGAGGAAGCCCTATTCCTCGCGTGTCTCTAATCCCCCACTGTTGGACTATTCCAACGTTCTGGGGGCACGCGAGGCGGGCTATGGGGCGATGCCGCGGGTGGAGGATGCTCTCGCGAGCTATCTTTCGCCCGAATCGGCATCGTCCCTTAAAACCCCGGTGCTGCCCACCAAACCCTGTCGGGACACCTCAGGGCTGGTGGGCAAGGCTTATATGGCGGCTGGGCGGGCTGGTAGTGCGCTGCACACTCTGTCGATCTTGCAGGCCTACCAGGCTGACCTTCTAAAAGAGCTGGATGAGGGCGAGGGTCCCTCTCCGGAGGATGTACTGGAACTCAGGAAGGTCGCAGATTTGTCTCTCCGTGTTACCAAGGAGACGGCCCGTGCCATCGGCCGCTCCATGGCAGCTATGGTGACAACGGAGAGACATCTCTGGCTGAATCTGTCGGGGATAAAGGAGAAGGACAGATCCTTCCTCCTGGACTCCCCGATCTTGCCTTCTGGCCTGTTTGGGGACGCGGTTAACTCCGTCGTCTCCAGACACCAGGAGGCGAAGAGACAGTCAGCGGCCTTCCAGCAGTACCTCCCTCGCCGCTCTAAGCCCGGGAAGGCTGGCCCTAGCGGGCAGCCTCAGCCGCCGACCAGCTCCTCCTCGCATCGTCAGATGCAAAAAGAGAGCGTCGCCTCTAGAGCCCCTCCTCCGGGAGCTTGGCAACAGAGGCGGCGCGCTCAACAGCAGCCTTCCGCTCCGAAGGGCGATCTGAGGAACGTCCTTCAGGCGCGAAAGGCTGCCGCAAAGAAGTCCTAGCCTCGGCAGGACTTCTCAGGGCGGTCCCTCCCGCGAGGGGGCAACCGAGGTTGCTTCCTTCGCGGCGCCCTGGGGAAATCGATGTGGTAATCCCGCCGTCTACGACGCTTCGGGCCACATCGATTTCCCGCGAACGCACGCTGCTCCAGCCGCCTCTGGAAAGACCTGCGGCTGGGCAGCTGGCGCGTCCGCACACAGAGACTCGTTCCCAACCACTTCCTGCCGGGCAACCGCTTCAGGGGGTCGGGGACGAGGCTCGTGTAACACCCGACGCCAGCCTCGAGAGGCTGGTTCCCTTAGTAGATTATCTCGGCGCATGGAAATGCCTTCCGAGTGTATCCACATGGGTCCTGCGCATTGTAGAAAATGGGTACAGACTGCAGTTCGGTCGGCCTCCCCCTGGGTTCAGGGGGGTGACCTGGACTACAGTGGTACCAGAGCGGGGTCGGGTAATGGAACTAGAAGTAAAGACCTTACTGGCAAAGGGGGCCATAGAACATGTTCCTCCGCCAGAGAGGGAGTCCGGCTTCTACAGCCGGTACTTTATAGTTCCCAAAAAGGATGGAGGGTTGCGTCCGATTATAGATCTAAGGGATTTGAATCGGTCTCTAAGGAGGTTCAGATTCAAAATGCTCACTATCCCCATGATCGTGAGTCAGATCCAGTCCCAGGACTGGTTCGTCACGATAGATCTGAAGGACGCATACTTTCATATCTCCATCCTTCCATGTCACAGGAAGTTCCTGAGGTTCGCTTTCGGGGGCGAAGCGTACCAATATCGAGTTCTTCCCTTCGGCCTAGCCCTCTCCCCACGCACATTCACAAAGTGCATGGATGCAGCCCTGGCTCCTATGAGGCTTCAGGGCATCCGTGTACTGAATTATATCGACGACTGGCTCATACTGGCCCAGTCGTACGAGATGGCGGTTCGGCATCGAGATGTCGTTCTAGCCCACATAAAGTGCTTGGGGCTGAGACTCAACACGAACAAGAGTGTGTTGACGCCGTCCCAGAGGACTACGTTCCTAGGGGTGGTATGGGATTCGACGACGATGCGGGCACAATTGTCTCCCGCGCGCGTCGAGACCATACTGGCGATGGTCTCAGGAATAAGGCTAGGCCACACCATCACTGTGAAGCACTTTCAGAGAGTGCTGGGGCACATGGCAGCAGCGTCCAACGTGATACCGTTCGGCCTGCTACACATGAGACCCCTCCAGTGGTGGTTGAAAACCAAGGGGTTTTCCCCCAGAGGGAATCCTTTTCGTATGATCAGGGTAACGCGCAGATGCCTTCGTTCCCTAGTCATATGGAAGAAACCTTGGTTTCTGTCCCAGGGACCAGTGTTGGGAGCGTCCTGTTGCCGGAAATCCGTTTCAACAGACGCCTCCCTCACTGGTTGGGGCGCGGTCATGGACGGCCGCTTTGCGAGGGGCCCATGGGAGGGCCGTCATTCCTCCTGGCACATAAATTGCCTGGAGATGATGGCGGTCTACAAAGCTCTCAGGAGCTTTTTCCCGGACCTCCGCGGCCAACATGTCCTGGTGCGGACAGACAATACGGCTGTCGTAGCGTACCTCAATCGCCAGGGAGGGGTAAGATCGCGCCCTCTGTGCAGATTGGCGCATCTAATCCTCCTGTGGTCCCAGGGGAAACTGTTGTCCATCAGGGCAATGTATGTCCCGGGGGTTCAAAATCAGGGAGCAGACATCCTGTCGAGGCAGGGGCTGAGGCCCGGGGAGTGGCGGCTCCACCCCGAAGTGGTGGAGGCCATATGCGAGAGGTTCGGCCCAGTGGAAGTGGATCTGTTTGCGTCTCGAGAGACGTCCCACTGTCCACTGTGGTTCTCCCTCACGCATCCAGCCCCGTTGGGGTTGGATGCCATGGTGCAGACGTGGCCGAGGCTGCGTCTGTACGCATTTCCCCCGATTGCTCTGCTCCCGGGAGTCCTGGAGAGGGTCCGTCGGCAGGGGGTCAGTCTACTTCTGGTAGCACCCCGTTGGCCGACGCGAGTTTGGTTCTCGGATATCATAGCCCTGCTGGCAGGTCATCCATGGCAGATTCCTCTGAGGAGGGATCTCCTGTCTCAGGCGGCGGGGACGATTTTCCACCCCCGGCCGGAGATATGGGACCTTTGGGTTTGGCCCCTGAGGGGGCCAGGTACCTAGAGGCTGGCCTGTCGGCAGAGGTGGTAGAGACCTTACTCAGCTCCAGGGCTCCGTCCACAAGGAGACTGTACAGCCTCAAGTGGAATGTATTTTCCACTTGGTGCAGGAGGCGTGAGGAGGACCCAGTTAACTGCCCAGTGGCTTCAGTGCTGGAGTTCCTCCAAGATCGCTTCTCTGCGGGCCTAACCCCGTCCACACTCAAGGTGTACGTGGCTGCCATTGCGGCTTTCCACACTCCTCTGGGTGATGGGCCTTTGGGTAGGCACCAGCTGGTTGTACAGTTCCTCCGTGGGGCTCGGAGGATGAGGCCTGTGGCTCAGTCCAGAGTTCCAACCTGGGACCTGGCAGTGGTTCTCGAGGGATTGGCTGAGGCCCCCTTCGAGCCACTAGAGTCAGCAGAACCTAAGAATCTGACCCTTAAGGTGGCCTTTCTACTCGCCATTACCTCTCTAAGGAGAGTAGGGGATCTCCAGGCCTTGGCAGTAACGCCGACTTGCCTGGAGTTTGCCCCGGGTGGAGTAAAGGCCATCTTGCACCCTAGGCCGGGCTATGTGCCCAAGGTCCCATCAAGGGTGGTCAGGTCTTTGGTTCTGCAGGCATTTCATCCTCCGCCTCACGTGACGGCGGAAGAGGGGAGGTTTCACCTACTCTGCCCGGTCAGGGCACTCAGGGTGTATCTGGCGAAGTCCGCACAGTGGAGGAGATCGCAACAATTGTTGGTGTGTTTTGGCTCACCCAAGAAGGGGTTGCCTGCGTCTACCCAGACTATCAGTAACTGGATAGTCCAGGCAATAACCATGGCTTACCAGGTGCGCAGTTTGCCTTCACCTGTAGCCGTGAGGGCACATTCCACCAGAGGCATGGCCTCTTCGGTGGCCCTCCTTTCTGGGGTCCCCCTGCAGGATATCTGCGAGGCGGCGGGGTGGGCTACTCCACACACTTTTATCAGGTTTTATAGCCTGGATCTCCCTGCGACGCCTGGCGCAAGGGTGCTCCAACCCTAGTTGTGCCCGGTTTCCGGCTTCACACTAGGACAGGCGCTACCCTCGGTGTGGCCTAGTGGGTACTCGTTCCCCAAAGCGTTTCGACGCAGTGGGAAGTTCCCTCGATAAGGGAACGGCTCGGGTTATGTATATAACCCTTGTTCCCTGAGAGGGAACGAGCACTGCGTCGTACCGCCACACCTCGGCACGCCTGGAGCGCATGCTTCAGAGCAAGAACTGCCGCCATTATGCGCCGGCTCCCCTTTTATACTTCCGGGTACGCCGTCACAATGACGTCATCACGCACGACCAATCGGATTGGACTAGTGTTTATTCAGGCTTCAGATTCGCTGATGCTTAGGGAGCATCCCCAAAGCGTTTCGACGCAGTGCTCGTTCCCTCTCAGGGAACAAGGGTTATATACATAACCCGAGCCGTTTTTTTGAGTGCATCATTAGTTCATTATTAACTAATGTAGTTAACTAATAAACCTTATAGTAGAGTATGACCAGAATATACTGTAAATCCACACTTTAAGCTGAAATGATTTTTTACAGTATTGATTTTTGAGCCATTGTGAATGCTTCTCTCCGTAAGTTAAACGCAGGATAAAGCAGCTGGTGCGCGTGGCCGTGTCTTCAGACGGACTTCTGGATGAATCTGGAGTGATGGCGGGCATAGAAGAGAAGGTGAGATGATCTTATGCTCCGCTTTATCATCATCATCCCTCACTGACCTCCGCTCCAATCCCGTCCTCAGATCAGGCAGATCCTCACGGAGCAGAAGATGGACGTCGATTCTGACGTAACATGGCAAGTCCAGGCGGATGGGAAGATCTTTCATCGCCACACGAAACCCGGCATGAAGGAAGATCCTGCTGTCCTTCTGACCTAAAGATCCTGAACTCCTGGACAGATCTCTGCACACACTTTATTTTACAGCGTCCTTGTGTATTAGTTGCTTAATTACAACTCATCAAGGATGCATTAAATTGATCAAGTGACAGTAAAGACATTTATAATGTTGCAAAAGCTTTATACTTCAGATAAATGCTATCTATTCATTAAATAATCACTCCTTCAACACTGATCATAATAATATTAAATATTTCTAGTGAATCAGATCCTCATATGACAATGATTAGTGAAGGATCATGTGCCTCTAAAGACTGGAGAAATAATGATCAATTCAGCTTTGATCACAAGAAATACATTTAATTTGAAAATACGTGTAAATAGAAAAAAGTTATTTTGTAAATTGTAAAAAATATTCCCCAATAATACAGTTTTTGCTTTTTTTTGGATCAAACAAATGCAGCCTTGGTGAGCAGAAGAGACTTCTTAAAAAAATAAATCAAAAATAAATCAAAATATTACAGTTTCCAAACGTTTGACTGGTAGTGTATAGAATATAATATCATATTTCTACCGCAGTGTGACAACATGGCCTGCTCTTCGACGCATTAAAGACCCAGCGCAACTATTATAATATTACAATAATATCAGATCTGTCTTATTTTAAATAAACACACACACACACACACACACACAAAGATTAAATATTGTACTCAAGTAAGAAATTGACATTTGCTATGGTTAAATAAATGTTCCGTATCTTCCAAAGATTTTCTTATTTTTAATGTTGGTGCGTTTTCTTTTTTCTCTGAATAGTGTCGGTACGGCAGCGAGTAATGCAGTAAGTTCGGTCCTCCGGCATGTGCTGAAAGTTTAAATCATTCGTTTTACAGCGAACTATCTGGAGCAATGATGATAATGATTTCTGAGGCACTGGAAGCAAACCATCCTCACTCATGAGGTTTGAGCTCCCCTGTTCTGTTCCCCAAAGCTGTATCTTTACTGAGAGAGTTCATTGGAGAATGAAATCAGGAAACCCGTCACAAACTGTTGCTGTAATGGAGCCATGTTCACATTTAGAAGACTATAGAATCATGTTAATAGCAGTTTAACTGTAAACCTGTAGGGGTTGTGATAAACAATATTCTGTTTTTTTAGTTATTCTCTCCCTTTTTGTTCATGTCATACTGTGTAAATTTGACAGCATGCACATTCAGAAATACATTAAACTAAAGTGAAAATAAATTGCATGATTTTCTTTGACTTTATTAGTGCACAAGATAAAGTGACATAAATAATATTCAAATATCTGCTGCATTTTTACCACTGTTTATTATGAAGAGTATAACTGCATTACTGCTGTTCTTGTCCTCTGTCTCTCACAACCTCTGAAGCCTTTTTACAAAGCAAATTACATTTCCTTTTTTATTATTTATTATTTCATCTGCACATAGGCATCATTTATAGCTATATTTATTATTTCATCTGCACATAGGCATCATTTATAGCTATATTTATTATTTCATCTGCACATAGGCATCATTTATAGCTATATTTATTATTTCATTTGCACTTAGAGGTTATTTATAGCTATATTTATTATTTCATCTGCACTTAGAGGTCATTTATAGCTATATTTATTATTTCATTTGCTCTTAGGCATCATTTATAGCTATATTCTGATATTGAGTGAACCAATAAGCTACAATTTGACAACATGTGTGAATGAATTGTATGATTTTCTTTGACTTTATTAGTGCACAAGGTACTTTTTTTTTTTTTTTTTTTTTTACCACTGTTTAATGTTGAAATGTATAATTGCAATAATGCTGTTCTTGTCCTCTGTCTCTCACAACCTCTGAAGCCTTTTGATAAATGTATTTCCTATTTTTATTATTTAATATTAAATTTGCGCATAGGTATCATTATTTTATATCTATTATTCCGATCGTGAGTGAACCTATAGGTGGTTTTCTGAGATACTGAATTTGGGATTACTTCTTCTCAGGAATAAGTGCTCGTTTACTGCCCTCTTGTGGAGAGGCAGAGCACGTGTCTAATGTAGGCCTGAATTATATAAGTTAAACTGATGAACAGAGTTAGTTCCCTTATCGAGGGAACTTCCCACTGCGTCGAAACGCTTTGGGGGATGCTCCCTAAGCATCAGCGAATCTGAAGCCTGAATAAACACTAGTCCAATCCGATTGGTCGTGCGTGATGACGTCATTGTGACGGCGTACCCGGAAGTATAAAAGGGGAGCCGGCGCATAATGGCGGCAGTTATTGCTCTTCAGCATAGCGCTCTCTGTTTGGTCTGTCTATTTACTGTTGTCTGTCCAGTTGCGAGTGTGTGTGTGAGTGAAAACTTTATAGTAAAAGTATGGAAGGAAAGAGCGGATTTAGACAGTGTGTGCATCCGTGTCCCCGCTTCATCTCGGGATCGGATACACACCTGTTATGTGTGCAGTGTCTGGGTGTGCAGCACGCTCGGGCGGCTCTCGAGGGAGCCGCCTGTGAGCACTGTGAGCGGCTGACACTCAGGCTGCTCCGCTCTAGGCTGGCCGTGTTCGATGAGACCGGCCAGCCTCGTGAGCCCCAGGGTTCTGGACCCGCGGTCGCTGAGGCGTCGCGGCGTCGCAGATCATGGGGCTCACAGCGGGATCTGTCCGAGGGCTTTGGGACTGCTGCGGCACTTTCCCAATCCTCCTCGGACAGTTCCGATGATCTTCCTCCCCGTGTGGAAGCCCGCTTTGCGGCTTCTTCCCCCGGGGCGGAGGGTCCGATGCTCGTTCTCTCCGGTTCTGAGGAGCCGGAGGGCGCGGGCATCGGGGCGGGGGATGAGGTTTTTCCATCGCCTCATCCGCCCGCCCAGGAGGAATTGGTCGAGGTGTTGACCCGGGCTGTGGCTAAACTCAACATTGAGTGGCCACAGGAGGAACAGGAAGTTCGGCCACCCAGTAGGCTGGATGACCGGTTCCTCGCACACCGGGTCCAAACACCGCGCCGGGGTTTGCCTTTTTTCCCCGATCTGCACACCGAGGTGTGTAGATCGTGGAGGAAGCCCTATTCCTCGCGTGTCTCTAATCCCCCACTGTTGGACTATTCCAACGTTCTGGGGGCACGCGAGGCGGGCTATGGGGCGATGCCGCGGGTGGAGGATGCTCTCGCGAGCTATCTTTCGCCCGAATCGGCATCGTCCCTTAAAACCCCGGTGCTGCCCACCAAACCCTGTCGGGACACCTCAGGGCTGGTGGGCAAGGCTTATATGGCGGCTGGGCGGGCTGGTAGTGCGCTGCACACTCTGTCGATCTTGCAGGCCTACCAGGCTGACCTTCTAAAAGAGCTGGATGAGGGCGAGGGTCCCTCTCCGGAGGACGTACTGGAACTCAGGAAGGTCGCGGATTTGTCTCTCCGTGTTACCAAGGAGACGGCCCGTGCCATCGGCCGCTCCATGGCAGCTATGGTGACAACGGAGAGACATCTCTGGCTGAATCTGTCGGGGATAAAGGAGAAGGACAGATCCTTCCTCCTGGACTCCCCGATCTCGCCTTCTGGTCTGTTTGGGGACGCGGTTAACTCCGTCGTCTCCAGACACCAGGAGGCGAAGAGACAGTCAGCGGCCTTCCAGCAGTACCTCCCTCGCCGCTCTAAGCCCGGGAAGGCTGGCCCTAGCGGGCAGCCTCAGCCGCCGACCAGCTCCTCCTCGCATCGTCAGATGCAAAAAGAGAGCGTCGCCTCTAGAGCCCCTCCTCCGGGAGCTTGGCAACAGAGGCGGCGCGCTCAACAGCAGCCTTCCGCTCCGAAGGGCGATCTGAGGAACGTCCTTCAGGCGCGAAAGGCTGCCGCAAAGAAGTCCTAGCCTCGGCAGGACTTCTCAGGGCGGTCCCTCCCGCGAGGGGGCAACCGAGGTTGCTTCCTTCGCGGCGCCCTGGGGAAATCGATGTGGTAATCCCGCCGTCTACGACGCTTCGGGCCACATCGATTTCCCGCGAACGCACGCTGCTCCAGCCGCCTCTGGAAAGACCTGCGGCTGGGCAGCTGGCGCGTCCGCACACAGAGACTCGTCCCCAACCACTTCCTGCCGGGCAACCGCTTCAGGGGGTCGGGGACGAGGCTCGTGTAACACCCGACGCCAGCCTCGAGAGGCTGGTTCCCTTAGTAGATTATCTCGGCGCATGGAAATGCCTTCCGAGTGTATCCACATGGGTCCTGCGCATTGTAGAAAATGGGTACAGACTGCAGTTCGGTCGGCCTCCCCCTGGGTTCAGGGGGGTGACCTGGACTACAGTGGTACCAGAGCGGGGTCGGGTAATGGAACTAGAAGTAAAGACCTTACTGGCAAAGGGGGCCATAGAACATGTTCCTCCGCCAGAGAGGGAGTCCGGCTTCTACAGCCGGTACTTTATAGTTCCCAAAAAGGATGGAGGGTTGCGTCCGATTATAGATCTAAGGGATTTGAATCGGTCTCTAAGGAGGTTCAGATTCAAAATGCTCACTATCCCCATGATCGTGAGTCAGATCCAGTCCCAGGACTGGTTCGTCACGATAGATCTGAAGGACGCATACTTTCATATCTCCATCCTTCCATGTCACAGGAAGTTCCTGAGGTTCGCTTTCGGGGGCGAAGCGTACCAATATCGAGTTCTTCCCTTCGGCCTAGCCCTCTCCCCACGCACATTCACAAAGTGCATGGATGCAGCCCTGGCTCCTATGAGGCTTCAGGGCATCCGTGTACTGAATTATATCGACGACTGGCTCATACTGGCCCAGTCGTACGATATGGCGGTTCGGCATCGAGATGTCGTTCTAGCCCACATAAAGTGCTTGGGGCTGAGACTCAACACGAACAAGAGTGTGTTGACGCCGTCCCAGAGGACTACGTTCCTAGGGGTAGTATGGGATTCGACGACGATGCGGGCACAATTGTCTCCCGCGCGCGTCGAGACCATACTGGCGATGGTCTCAGGAATAAGGCTAGGCCACACCATCACTGTGAAGCACTTTCAGAGAGTGCTGGGGCACATGGCAGCAGCGTCCAACGTGATACCGTTCGGCCTGCTACACATGAGACCCCTCCAGTGGTGGTTGAAAACCAAGGGGTTTTCCCCCAGAGGGAATCCTTTTCGTATGATCAGGGTAACGCGCAGATGCCTTCGTTCCCTAGTCATATGGAAGAAACCTTGGTTTCTGTCCCAGGGACCAGTGTTGGGAGCGTCCTGTTGCCGGAAATCCGTTTCAACAGACGCCTCCCTCACTGGTTGGGGCGCGGTCATGGACGGCCGCTTTGCGAGGGGCCCATGGGAGGGCCGTCATTCCTCCTGGCACATAAATTGCCTGGAGATGATGGCGGTCTACAAAGCTCTCAGGAGTTTTTTCCCGGACCTCCGCGGCCAACATGTCCTGGTGCGGACAGACAATACGGCTGTCGTAGCGTACCTCAATCGCCAGGGAGGGGTAAGATCGCGCCCTCTGTGCAGATTGGCGCATCTAATCCTCCTGTGGTCCCAGGGGAAACTGTTGTCCATCAGGGCAATGTATGTCCCGGGGGTTCAAAATCAGGGAGCAGACATCCTGTCGAGGCAGGGGCTGAGGCCCGGGGAGTGGCGGCTCCACCCCGAAGTGGTGGAGGCCATATGCGAGAGGTTCGGCCCAGTGGAAGTGGATCTGTTTGCGTCTCAAGAGACGTCCCACTGTCCACTGTGGTTCTCCCTCACGCATCCAGCCCCGTTGGGGTTGGATGCCATGGTGCAGACGTGGCCGAGGCTGCGTCTGTACGCATTTCCCCCGATTGCTCTGCTCCCGGGAGTCCTGGAGAGGGTCCGTCGGCAGGGGGTCAGTCTACTTCTGGTAGCACCCCGTTGGCCGACGCGAGTTTGGTTCTCGGATATCATAGCCCTGCTGGCAGGTCATCCATGGCAGATTCCTCTGAGGAGGGATCTCCTGTCTCAGGCGGCGGGGTCGATTTTCCACCCCCGGCCGGAGATATGGAACCTTTGGGTTTGGCCCCTGAGGGGGCCAGGTACCTAGAGGCTGGCCTGTCGGCAGAGGTGGTAGAGACCTTACTCAGCTCCAGGGCTCCGTCCACAAGGAGACTGTACAGCCTCAAGTGGAATGTATTTTCCACTTGGTGCAGGAGGCGTGAGGAGGACCCAGTTAACTGCCCAGTGGCTTCAGTGCTGGAGTTCCTCCAAGATCGCTTCTCTGCGGGCCTAACCCCGTCCACACTCAAGGTGTACGTGGCTGCCATTGCGGCTTTCCACACTCCTCTGGGTGATGGGCCTTTGGGTAGGCACCAGCTGGTTGTACAGTTCCTCCGTGGGGCTCGGAGGATGAGGCCTGTGGCTCAGTCCAGAGTTCCAACCTGGGACCTGGCAGTGGTTCTCGAGGGATTGGCTGAGGCCCCCTTCGAGCCACTAGAGTCAGCAGAACCTAAGAATCTGACCCTTAAGGTGGCCTTTCTACTCGCCATTACCTCTCTAAGGAGAGTAGGGGATCTCCAGGCCTTGGCAGTAACGCCGACTTGCCTGGAGTTTGCCCCGGGTGGAGTAAAGGCCATCTTGCACCCTAGGCCGGGCTATGTGCCCAAGGTCCCATCAAGGGTGGTCAGGTCTTTGGTTCTGCAGGCATTTCATCCTCCGCCTCACGTGACGGCGGAAGAGGGGAGGCTTCACCTACTCTGCCCGGTCAGGGCACTCAGGGTGTATCTGGCGAAGTCCGCACAGTGGAGGAGATCGCAACAATTGTTGGTGTGTTTTGGCTCACCCAAGAAGGGGTTGCCTGCGTCTACCCAGACTATCAGTAACTGGATAGTCCAGGCAATAACCATGGCTTACCAGGTGCGCAGTTTGCCTTCACCTGTAGCCGTGAGGGCACATTCCACCAGAGGCATGGCCTCTTCGGTGGCCCTCCTTTCTGGGGTCCCCCTGCAGGATATCTGCGAGGCGGCGGGGTGGGCTACTCCACACACTTTTATCAGGTTTTATAGCCTGGATCTCCCTGCGACGCCTGGCGCGAGGGTGCTCCAACCCTAGTTGTGCCCGGTTTCCGGCTTCACACTAGGACAGGCGCTACCCTCGGTGTGGCCTAGTGGGTACTCGTTCCCCAAAGCGTTTCGACGCAGTGGGAAGTTCCCTCGATAAGGGAACGGCTCGGGTTATGTATATAACCCTTGTTCCCTGAGAGGGAACGAGCACTGCGTCGTACCGCCACACCTCGGCACGCCTGGAGCGCATGCTTCAGAGCAAGAACTGCCGCCATTATGCGCCGGCTCCCCTTTTATACTTCCGGGTACGCCGTCACAATGACGTCATCACGCACGACCAATCGGATTGGACTAGTGTTTATTCAGGCTTCAGATTCGCTGATGCTTAGGGAGCATCCCCCAAAGCGTTTCGACGCAGTGCTCGTTCCCTCTCAGGGAACAAGGGTTATATACATAACCCGAGCCGTTATATAGGTTAAACTGATGAACAGGGTTAGTTATACAGGTTAAACTGATGAACAGAGTTAGTTATATAGGTTAAACTGATGAACAGAGTTAGTTATATAGGTTAAACTGATGAACAGAGTTAGTTATATAGGTTAAACTGATGAACAGAGTTAGTTATATAGGGTTAAACTGATGAACAGAGTTAGTTATATAGGGTTAAACTGATGAACAGAGTTAGTTAAATAGGGTTAAACTGATGAACAGAGTTAGTTATATAGGTTAAACTGATGAACAGAGTTAGTTATATAGGGTTAAACTGATGAACAGAGTTAGTTATATAGGTTAAACTGATGAACAGAGTTAGTTATATAGGTTAAACTGATGAACAGAGTTAGTTATATAGGGTTAAACTGATGAACAGAGTTAGTTATATAGGTTAAACTGATGAACAGAGTTAGTTATATAGGTTAAACTGATGAACAGAGTTAGTTATATAAGTTAAACTGATGAACAGAGTTAGTTATATAGGGTTAAACTGATGAACAGAGTTAGTTATATAGGGTTAAACTGATGAACAGAGTTAGTTATATAGGTTAAACTGATGAACAGAGTTAGTTATATAGGTTAAACTGATGAACAGAGTTAGTTATATAGGGTTAAACTGATGAACAGAGTTAGTTATATAGGTTAAACTGATGAACAGAGTTAGTTATATAGGTTAAACTGATGAACAGAGTTAGTTATATAGGGTTAAACTGATGAACAGAGTTAGTTAAATAGGGTTAAACTGATGAACAGAGTTAGTTATATAGGTTAAACTGATGAACAGAGTTAGTTATATAGGTTAAACTGATGAACAGAGTTAGTTATATAGGGTTAAACTGATGAACAGAGTTAGTTATATAGGTTAAACTGATGAACAGAGTTAGTTATATAGGTTAAACTGATGAACAGAGTTAGTTATATAGGTTAAACTGATGAACAGAGTTAGTTATATACGTTAAACTGATGAACAGGGTTAGTTATATAGGTTAAACTGATGAACAGAGTTAGTTATATAGGTTAAACTGATGAACAGAGTTAGTTATATAGGTTAAACTGATGAACAGAGTTAGTTATATAGGGTTAAACTGATGAACAGAGTTAGTTATATAGGTTAAACTGATGAACAGAGTTAGTTATATAGGTTAAACTGATGAACAGAGTTAGTTATATAGGTTAAACTGATGAACAGTGTTAGTTATATAGGTTAAACTGATGAACAGTGTTAGTTATATAGGTTAAACTGATAAACAGGGTTAGTTATATAGGTTAAACTGATGAACAGGGTTAGTTATATAGGTTAAACTGATGGACAGGGTTAGTTATATAGGTTATATAGGTTAAACTGATGAACAGGGTTAGTTATATAGGTTAAATTGATGAACAGGGTTAGTTATATACGTTAAACTGATGGACAGGGTTAGTTATATAGGTTATATAGGTTAAACTGATGAACAGGGTTAGTTATATAGGTTATATAGGTTAAACTGATGAACAGAGTTAGTTATATAGGTTAAACTGATGAACAGAGTTAGTTATATAGGTTAAACTGATGAACAGAGTTAGTTATATAGGTTAAATTGATGAACAGGGTTAGTTATATACGTTAAACTGATGGACAGGGTTAGTTATATAGGTTATATAGGTTAAACTGATGAACAGAGTTAGTTATATAGGTTAAACTGATGAACAGAGTTAGTTATATAGGTTAAACTGATGAACAGAGTTAGTTATATAGGGTTAAACTGATGAACAGAGTTAGTTAAATAGGGTTAAACTGATGAACAGAGTTAGTTATATAGGTTAAACTGATGAACAGAGTTAGTTATATAGGGTTAAACTGATGAACAGAGTTAGTTATATAGGTTAAACTGATGAACAGAGTTAGTTATATAGGTTAAACTGATGAACAGAGTTAGTTATATAGGGTTAAACTGATGAACAGAGTTAGTTATATAGGTTAAACTGATGAACAGAGTTAGTTATATAGGTTAAACTGATGAACAGAGTTAGTTATATAAGTTAAACTGATGAACAGAGTTAGTTATATAGGGTTAAACTGATGAACAGAGTTAGTTATATAGGGTTAAACTGATGAACAGAGTTAGTTATATAGGTTAAACTGATGAACAGAGTTAGTTATATAGGTTAAACTGATGAACAGAGTTAGTTATATAGGGTTAAACTGATGAACAGAGTTAGTTATATAGGTTAAACTGATGAACAGAGTTAGTTATATAGGTTAAACTGATGAACAGAGTTAGTTATATAGGGTTAAACTGATGAACAGAGTTAGTTAAATAGGGTTAAACTGATGAACAGAGTTAGTTATATAGGTTAAACTGATGAACAGAGTTAGTTATATAGGTTAAACTGATGAACAGAGTTAGTTATATAGGGTTAAACTGATGAACAGAGTTAGTTATATAGGTTAAACTGATGAACAGAGTTAGTTATATAGGTTAAACTGATGAACAGAGTTAGTTATATAGGTTAAACTGATGAACAGAGTTAGTTATATACGTTAAACTGATGAACAGGGTTAGTTATATAGGTTAAACTGATGAACAGAGTTAGTTATATAGGTTAAACTGATGAACAGAGTTAGTTATATAGGTTAAACTGATGAACAGAGTTAGTTATATAGGGTTAAACTGATGAACAGAGTTAGTTATATAGGTTAAACTGATGAACAGAGTTAGTTATATAGGTTAAACTGATGAACAGAGTTAGTTATATAGGTTAAACTGATGAACAGTGTTAGTTATATAGGTTAAACTGATGAACAGTGTTAGTTATATAGGTTAAACTGATAAACAGGGTTAGTTATATAGGTTAAACTGATGAACAGGGTTAGTTATATAGGTTAAACTGATGGACAGGGTTAGTTATATAGGTTATATAGGTTAAACTGATGAACAGGGTTAGTTATATAGGTTAAATTGATGAACAGGGTTAGTTATATACGTTAAACTGATGGACAGGGTTAGTTATATAGGTTATATAGGTTAAACTGATGAACAGGGTTAGTTATATAGGTTATATAGGTTAAACTGATGAACAGAGTTAGTTATATAGGTTAAACTGATGAACAGAGTTAGTTATATAGGTTAAACTGATGAACAGAGTTAGTTATATAGGTTAAATTGATGAACAGGGTTAGTTATATACGTTAAACTGATGGACAGGGTTAGTTATATAGGTTATATAGGTTAAACTGATGAACAGAGTTAGTTATATAGGTTAAACTGATGAACAGAGTTAGTTATATAGGTTAAATTGATAAACAGAGTTCCCTTTTGAAAGGGAACTCGAGCTGCGTCAGCTGACGCTACGGGGGGAATGCCTTCAGCGTGACAGGTGTCTGAAATCGCTATCAAATCACAATCCTACTGACCGTCGGCAGCTGGTGATGTCATCACCGTGCGACCAGGAAGTATAAAAGGGCACCGTGCCAACATGACAATATCCTTTCGTCTTCAGGGACTGTTTTGTCTGGTTCGCTGGAAAGTCTAAAAATGAAGTGCACACGTAAAGTGAAGGGAGCGTACAGGAAGTACGCTGATCCGTGTCCCAGGTTTCTCACACCTGAGGACACACACACCCTTTGTGTGCTCTGCCTGGGGGAAGAGCACGCACGGGAGGTTCTCGAGGGGGCTTCCTGCGCAAACTGCGAACGTTTTCCGTTGAGGACGCTCCGCTCTCGCCTGGCCTTCTTCTCGAGGGAAGAAGAGCCAGCATCTGGGAGCGGTCCCGCTCAAGCTGAGGCTGAGCGGCACCGTCTGTCCTGGGGCTCCCAGATGGATTTGGCTCACCATCTGGAGAGTACAGTTTTTGCGGACGATCAGCCAGGTCGCGAGAGCAGGCTGACGGAGGAGGAGTCGGATGGAGACTCCTCCTCGTCGTCAGCCCATGCTCTTCCGGTCGATCAGAGGATGGCGGTGGATGAGGAGGAAAATGAAGCTGAGGCTGAATCCTCCCAGCCATCCTGCCCCGTGTATGGGGAGCTGTTAGATGTGATGGGGCGCGCGGCGCTGAGACTTCAGCTGCCGTGGCAGAGAGCCAGGGGAGAGGCCGCACGCCCTATAAGATTGGGCGATCGGTTTCTCCCCAAACCATAGCCGCCAAGCTCCCGGGAGCCTTCCATTCCTCCCCGACCTTCACGAGCAGGTCGTGGGGGCATGGAAGAAACCCTACTCGGCGCGAGTCCATCGACATCAGCGTTTTAACTTTGCTAATGTCGAGGGATTGGCCGAGGCAGGGTATGTGTCGATGCCGCCCATCGACGAGACGTTCGCGAACTATCTCGCGTCCGGGCGGCCATCGACACTAAGAGCTCCAGCCCTGCCATCTAAACCATTAAAGACGACTTTGCGTCTTAACGGCAGGGCATACACATCGGCGGGTCAGGCGGCGGCGGCCTTGCACACAATTGCTGTGTTGCAGGCTTATCAAGCTGACCTGCTGAGGGACCTCGATCAGGGGGAGGGCCTACCCCCTGATGCGATGGCTGAGTTGCGCCGCACCACAGATCTCTCTCTCCGGGCGGCCAAACACACAGCAGTCGCCATCGGACGGCTATGGTCGCCATGGAGAGGCATCTGTGGCTGAACCTGGCGGGCATCGGGGGGAAAGAAAAGGCTTTTCTCCTCGATCCCCCGGTCTCGCCCTCTGAGCTTTTCGGCACCTCCGTCGAGGCGGTGGTGGGAAAGTTCAGAGAGGCGAGGGCGCGCTCAGTGGCATATAGAACGTGTATTCTGCTCAGGTCCGGGGTGGCGCCCAGGCAGGAGGGTGTCCCTGGCCCTTCGAGGTCCGAGGATTGTCAATTGGGCCAACGCAGCAGCGTGGCCTCTCGTGCGCCCCCTCCGTGGAGGAGTAGGACGCAGAAGAGGTGGGACACCTGCAACAGGAGGAGGGACATCGGGGAGAAGAACCGCTTCCAGCGCCGGAAGCGAGGTGGTGAGTCTCCGCCCCTGAGGGCGCGGAAGTGATGTAAATGTGTCCCCTCCTTTGTTTTTCTGTTGTTTTTCTTTTCTCTCCCTGGGCGCGCTTCACACCAGGCCGCGCGGGCCGATGATGAGCAGATGTGAGACTCTGACGGCCTGCCAGGCCGGTGTGTGCTCTGCCCGCACACAGTGCATCGTCTCTGGGCGGGATTTCGCGGCCGCCTCCTCTGCCTTACATTTGAGAAAAAAGCGCCCCACCCTCAGGTTAGTGCGCCGAAGCATGCATGTTACATGAAGTGATGAGGCACTGAAGACAGCGGGTGAGTCCCCTTTTAGGGCAAACATTCTTCTTTTCAATGCCGTATGTTTGGACTCTATGCTTCCCTGAGGGATATTTTGTCTACAAAAGATGAAGAAAAGTGTAACAGTTGGAGAAGTGGGCCTGTAGCTCCCCGGTAAAGGTGGCTAGAACGATGTTTGTATAAACACGGTGTGTTTATGTAGGCTGTATGTTTGCTAGTGTAGCAACAGTAGTTTATAAGGCTGTTTTCTCTTCTGGATATGTGTAATATGAGCAGTTGAGGCCACCGCACATGCTGCGGGCATGTAGCGGCGATATAAACTGATGTATGTTCTCCTGGCGAACTTTTTTAGCTGTAGGAGCTGTCACCTCTGGGTAGCTGTCACCTCTGGGTAGCGTTGGCACCTCTGCTAGTAAAATAGCTAGATGAATATGTGAGGTTAGGCTAGCGCAGGAACTACAGTAAGGTCTGTCCCAGTCCTTTTTAGGGCCGTTGTTTGTGGGATTATCAGACCGATGCTATTGCATCAAGTTGGCCTAGGCTGTTGATGGGATGGCGGTGGCGTCTCGCGGTGGCATATTGCCCTGGCAGTTGCCCCGGGCTCCGGTGGGTAGTTCCGCAGGAGCTTTGTATCCCTATCCGGCCTTCCCACAGTTAGGGTCGTCCGGCCAATGCCCACCCCCTTTCTGCATTTGGGGGTTGTTATTAATGCAAAAAGGTGTGTAGCAGAATGAATCGCGACTCAGCCAGTGGTCGTGGGGACGGGGTAGGCGTCTCTTCGCAGTGCGCAGTCAGACTGGTTTTGCTAGCCCCGCCCCCCAGAGCTAGTGCGGCCACCACTGCTCGGCGGCCCCCCGGCTTGGTTCAGGAAATGGCCGGGTGTGTGTGTTCAATATCTTTCACCTTTTGCTCTGTGTCTTCTGCTTCACCTTTTAGGGCTCGGGTCAAGCTGTACTTCGCAACCATCGGAAAGCATGGGTTGGTAGGATGCTCCCCTGGAGTCGAAACACTGTCACGGCTGACGCCCTTGCGCGGACGGCAGACCACTGGACGACCAGGCGGCCGCCCTGGAGGCAGGTGCCGTAAGTTGTACTCCCCTCGCTTTAGAAGGTTCAAGGCGTTTTATGCTGAGTGCACTGCTGTGGGCATTGTGTTTTAGGTCCACGCTGGTAGGCGCTGCCTGGGAGACTGCGCCATCGCAGAAGGCTTCTATGGGCCGCTGGGGCGGACCGACTATAGAAGGCTGGCTGGCGGGAGACGCCAGCCGAGGCAGTCCGGGCAGTTAACTCTGGGTCAGGTGGTAGGCCTCAGTAGGCCTCCCTGCGGGTGAGTCCCCAGGTAGTGACTGGATACTCAGTCCTCATCAGCCAGCAGACAAGCCACTGTCAGCCCGACTTATGAGGGCTCGCTGAGTTTCAACACGCCTCAGATGGCGTCCCCTGAGGGGGTGACCAAGGGTCCCGACCATTGGTTGACAGGATCTAGGCCGCTTTAGGCCTCCTGTAGGGTGAGCCCCGGTTCCAGGTCTTGCAACAGTGTGCTTGGGTACTAGCCAGGCGGCTAGCATGGTCTGCTATCAGGGATAGGCTGCTTCAGGCCGTCCTAAGGTCGTTTCCCGGCCCTGCAGGGTTTCCGCTGGGATTTGCCATCGGATAAGCACCGTCTGTCACCAATCTAATAGGGAACTGCCATTCGGCAATAGGCCTCTCCAGGCCGCCCTAAAGAGACCGGACTGTACGTAGGCATCAAACAGGCCTCCCTGGAGGCGAGCCCCGGGAACACAACAGCTCCCGACAGTTTGCACATTGGCTGGCAGGAAGTAGGCCGCTCTAGGCCGCCAGTGTATTATGCTGTCAGGCCTTTTTGGGCCTTTTTGGGAAGGGATTCCCGGACCAGGTCTCGGTGTCAAGCTAGCTATTAGCATGGGTGGCTTCTGGCATTATAGCCTCATGAGCCCCCTGAGGAACCAGTAAAGCCACCTTCCTGCAGGCCGCCTGAGGGTGAGCCCCCGAGTTGGGACGCTCGATAGGCAAGTGTATTATGCTGTCAGGCCTTTTTGGGCCTTTCTGGGAAAGGATTCCCGAACCAAAAGTTTTGGTGACAAGCTAGCCATTAGCATGGGTGCTTTCTGGCGTTATAGATTCATGAGCCCCCTGAGGAACCAGTAAAGCCACCGTCCTGCGGCTCTTAACAGCTAACAGCTAACAGCTAACACTAACGGTGCCGGGTGGAGGCGCCTCATGGCCTCCCTGGAGGGGAAACGGATTTTTTTTTTCCCGAATAAAGTGACGGGTTAAAGGTTAAACTGATAAACAGAGTTAGGTATATAGGTTAAACTGATGAACATAGTTAGTTATATAGGTTATATAGGTTAAACTGATGAACAGAGTTAGTTATATAGGTTAAACTGATTAACAGAGTTAGTTATATAGGTTAAACTGATGAACAGAGTTGAACGAGTATTACGTTCCGTGCCGTGTTTATGCTTCTCAGGTATCGCTTCAGTCGATCTAAAAACCTGACACCTATGGCGAAATTAGGGCTTTATATAGCCTCCTGTATGCAAATATAAGCACCTTTTTTCGGCGGGCTTCTGGAACGCCCCCCATTGGCTCGTTCCTCTCAGCCGCCTCACCATATAGGTTATATAGGTTAAACTGATGAACAGAGTTAGTTATATAGGTTAAGCTGATTAACAGAGTTAGTTATATAGGTTAAACTGATGAACAGAGTTAGTTATATAGGTTAAACTGATGAACAGAGTTAGTTATATAGGTTAAACTGATGAACAGGGTTAGTTATATAGGTTAAACTGATGAACATAGTTAGTTATATAGGTTATATAGGTTAAACTGATGAACAGGGTTAGTTATATAGGTTGAACTGATAAACAGAGTTAGTTATATAGGTTAAACTGATAAGCAGGGTTAGTTATATAGGTTAAACTGATGAACAGGGTTAGTTATATAGGTTATATAGGTTAAACTGATGAACAGGGTTAGTTATATAGGTTATATAGGTTAAACTGATAAACAGGGTTAGTTATATAGGTTATATAGGTTAAACTGATGAAAAGAGTTATTAATCTGGCACTGAAAGCAAATCATTCACTATTGAAGACCCAAAGATTTGGACACCATCTGAAGGCTAAATGCATCGATCAGGTGACATTAACACACATACATGTGCAAAAGTCAATGTCACTTATTTTGGGAAAGTGTCTGATAAAAATTAGTTTATTCTCGAATCAGGACTGAGCGATTTCATGAGATCTCACTTTCACTTAAACGGAATATTAGGCTATTTTTAATCGTATTTTTATGAGAGGTAAACATCACAAAACAAGTGGACTTGGAATGCAAGCCCAAACCTGTTCGCCTGCTTTAATGCGCACGCTGCATTGGTTCTGTTTACTGCATGAGTTGATCTGACCCTTGTTGTGTGTGGTTTGGGTTGAGTTCAGCCTCTTTCAGCTGTATATTCATTGACCTGTGCCCTACCTGAGACTCAACAGGACCGGCAGGTCCGCATAGTTTCGCTCGAGCGAGTGTTGACAGAGGCGCGCGCCAGCTGTGCGCGGAACGATCGTGGCTATTATTATTTTTTTTAGCAACGAGTTTGGTGAGTGATGCAGTGCACAGGCTTCCCATAAGCTTCTCTGGAAACCTCACAGGCTACATGGTAAGTTTTATTATTAAAATATCAATGCAACGATAGAGGAATGAATATAGTTCGCCCCACACGTGATGCTCCTCCAGCTGAGGACAAACGCGAGCGCGCTTCTTTTCCAGCTTTAACATGTCTACTGACGCCTAAGACAGTTTCGCTAACCTAACATGAGTATGGAAGCCCCTTTCCGCCACTAAATACAATAAAAAAGAGATAATGTGACTTTTTAATCTCTGAATTCAGACTTTTTTCTCACATTTGCGAGTTATAAAGTCAGAATTGTGTGATAAACTCGCAACTGTGTGACATTGTTTTCTCAGTCTGAATTTTGACTAATAACGCAATTGAGTTTATATCTCAGAATTCAGACTTAATAACTCTTAATTGCTAAATATTGCCATCAATGCTCGATTTAACCCGTACGGTTAATGTTGGTATAAATGAATGTATTTCGATTGATTCAGATAGTATTTCTCGGTTGTTTTAGTGTAGGAAATGCTGTAAATTCGGAGTTTGATGACTGATGTTGTTTACATCGAATATCAGTGAAAGTTAAATGACATCAAACTCATTCTCAGGCGTTATTGTGGCTTAATCTATGGTGGCCATCTGAGTGGATTGTGCAGTCATTACGCACGACACGTATTTCAGGTTCATATGCTCAGTAATGCTTGCCTTGCTTTAATGGAACTGCTTTTGCAACTCATGATGATCGAGTGATAAGCAGGGAATGTTCTGGGAACGTTTTGGCAAATTACGAGCAAACATCACGTTAACAGAACGTTCTGTTCACATGTAGGCCTATCTGGTCTTTGATAATGTTCTGTAAACGTCAGCACAAAACATTATTCATGGGGTTCAACGTTAAAGGCACACTTTAACAAAAAAAACGCATTTTTCACTACTCCTATAATGTATGATATACAGGAAAATATATAATAATATATGTTTGTATTTACCATTTATGGAGCAACAGATTTTGGATAATAAATAATAATTTCATATTTTCATATTTGTGTTAGCTGGGTTGTTCATGTATTTAAGTTGTATTTTAATGAACTTATGGAATAAACCCAGAACATATATCTAACCTCTTTCCATCTTTCCATCCTGTCACAGGAGGCCGATTCACTGTTTGGTGCATCAGGTCGGATAATGGAGGTGAGATTCTGACCAGCATCTTAGTCTTATAAAATAATTAAATAAGAATTAATGATAAGAATATATCCATACGGTCCATTTGACATACAGCTCAAGTAAAAATTTTCTCTGTAGTTTACAAAAACGTACAAAATAGATAAGGTTTTTGCAGTGCTGCCATAGAACAACCTGCGTGTGTGTGTGTGTGTGTGTGTGGGGGGGGGTAATCCCTACATCCCTACATTATGGGGACAAAATGTCCCCACAAATATGGCAATATCCGAAATCCTTGTCCTTTTGGGGACATTCAACGGAAAACATTGTATGAATCACACAGGAGGAGTTTTTTGGAGAAAGTAAAAATGCAGAATGTTTCCTGTGATGGGTAGGTTTAGGGGCAGTCTGTGTGTGTGTGTGTGTGTGTGTGTGTGTGTGTGTGTGTGTGTGTGTGTGTGTGTGTGTGTGTGTGTGTGTGTGTGTGTGTGTGTGTGTGTGTGTGTGTTGCCATTTTGTCCAATCTAAACTCTTTCATTGGGATGTTTCTCTGCACTAGAATGGGATCAACAGCTCCTGGAATCCTTTCTATCCAAACCTACAGGTACAGTGACCATCTCACACTTATATTACAGATTTTATTAAGAAATTAATATGTTTATTCAGCAAGGATGCAAAAAAGTCACATTTATAATTTAGCACAAAAAAAAAAAAATCAAATAAATTTAGTTTTTTTGGGGACTTTTGGACTTTGGAAATGCATAATAGTTTCCTCAAAGATAAGAGCTGATAATAATCATAAATGTGTTGATGATCAGATCCTCATCTGAGAATGATTAGTGAAGGATCATGTGACACTGAAGACTGGAGTAATGATGATAAATTCACACTTTACTATATATTCACATAGAGAACAGATGATCTATTCTGGAGGAATATTACACAGCTTTACTGGAGTTATGATCATATAAATTAGCAGAAGAGACTCTTTCAAAATATAAAAAAACATACTAACCCCAATCATTTTAGACCCATTTTTGTCATTGCATTTTTAAAATAATGCTGCCATATGAACACAACAAATACAGTTTAGCTTTTTTTTTTTTTGTGTGCGTGTAGAATAGTTAAAGCCACTTAATATACAGTGGGGGCAAAAGAAAGTTCAATTGGGTTTCAGATTTATTAGTGAGACAACATGTAATATTCAGTGCAGAAGTGTATGTACAGCCGTGGACATAATTATTGACACCCCTGGTAAATATAATCAAAGATTGCTGTAAAAATAAGTCTGCATTGTTTATCCTTTTGATCTATCATTTAAACAATTCACAAAAAGCTGACCTTTAATTACATTTTACATTTACATTTAATCATTTAGCAGACGCTTTTATCCAAAGCGACTTACAAAATAGGGGAGAGCAATAAAAGTATAATTAAAGTATAATGGAAAGTCGGGGGACAACTGCATTAGGAAAAGTTTTTCTCCAAAACATTTTTGACCATAATAATTGGCATCCTTTTATCAAATACATTTTGCAACCTCCTTTTGCCCAGCTAACAGCTCTGAGTCTTCTGCTATAATGCCTGATGAGTTTGGACATCAGAGACCATTCCTCATTACAGGTCCTTCAGATCCCCAGCTCTTCTCTTCAGTTTTCTTACGGGTTCAGGACTGGGAGTCAATGGTTAGATTTTGATGGGGTTTTTTTGGATCATTGTCCTGAAGGAAGATCCAACCACGGCCCATTATAAGATTTCTAGCAGAGGACGTCATTTTTTTCTGTTGGTATTTGCTAGAATCCATGATACCATGAATCTTAACTGGAAATCCAGGACCTCCACCAAAATATAGGCCCACAACATTAAAGATCCAGTGGAGTTTTTAACCGTGGTCATGGGGTACTTTTAATCCCTGTTTGCACCAAACACATCAGTTAGGTTTTCTGCCAAAAAGCTCTTATTTATAGTTTCATCTGACCAAAGAAGCAGGTCCTGTTTGAAGCTCCAATCCCATCTGACCAATGAATATGCTGGAGTTTGTTTCTGGATGAGCGAGAAGGATTTTTCTTGAAACCCTCCCAAACAACATGTGGTGATGTAGGGGTTATTAAACGTTGTATTTAAAAAAAATTTGAGCCCAAGACTCAATAATCTCTGTGATTCTCCATCTGTGATCCTTGAAGAGTCTTTGTCCATTCAAACTCTCCTCCTCTTGTGCAGAAGGATATGGACACACACATCCTCTTCCTAACATCTTTAGTTGTTTGGAGCTTTTTAATTATTGCCCTAATGGTGGAAATGGCCATTTTAAATGCTTTTGCTCTTTTCCTACAGCAACTTTCTGTTCTGTGAAGCTCAACAATTTTTTGCAGCACATCAGAACTATCTTCTTCTGTTTTTCACTGTGATGAATGATTAAGGGAACTTGGCCTTTGCGTTTCCTCATATTGATATTCCTGTGAAACTGGAAGTCATTGCTGGACAATATCATGCTCCTAATCAAGGGGAATATGACTGTGAATATACTTCAGAGATAGTTCATTCATAGACAATTCTAGAGGTGTCAATAATTCTGGCCAACGTGTTTTGGAGAAAAGCATTATTTCATAAAGTGATTTTACCCGACCTTCCATTGTTTTACTTCAATCAAAGGTCACATTTTTGAATGAAATATCAAAAGGAAATACGATGCAGATTTATTTTGAACAGCCATCTTTGACCAATAATTCTGACCACAACTGTATATGGCGTAGAATCCTCACATTGTGTTGACTGTGCTTGTGTTTGCAGGTTGATGAGGAAATCAATGAAGCAGGCATTGCTCAGAAGTCTCCATCTTCAGACTTCAACGTGGACAGCGCTCCTTTTGTGGCTCCAGACTGGGTAGAGTTTCCTCCACCTGAATTTTATAAAGATAACACTCCTGATGCGTTTCAAACCGCATCTGGCATTTGGGGTGAAGAAACAGACATTTTCCAGCCTTTTAAAGACAAAGTGGACACTGATCTGACACAAAGCAGCTCAACCAATCAGAACACAGACTCCTCATCCAATCAGAAGGATCCTCTACTGGAGTTCATCCTCTCCAGGCAGAAGAAAATCCAAGTCACACCGTCCGATTCGGCCGATGTTTTCCAAGAAACGTCCACTAAAACAGCCAGTTTCCTCAAGACACCGTACGTCTCTAACTTTGATGATATTTTCCAGACTCCTCCGTCCACCGCAGCTACTAATGTCTCTGACATCAAGGCATTTGATCCTCTGTTCGACCCTCATAATGAAGCTCAGTTCAATCAGAAAAGCAACACTGATCTGCTGCTCTTCGCTCAAGATACGAAGCAGGCCGTTCGTATGTCCCATGTTGGTTTGCAGAACGGAGCCGTTCCAGAGATTCCTTCCACAAACACCTCCAACGGAGACCTGGTGAGAACGTCTTTCCCCTAAAGACCCAGTGAAGTCAAGTTTAGACCCATTTATTTCTCACCCAAAACAAATGCTTAGTTTTTTTGTTCTTATAGATGTTCAGGAGACGTCCACCGAAACCTGCTCCTCGCACTAAAGCCACTAAGAGCATCCAGAAGCCACAGGTATCACCTCCTTCAGCCGAAACTTCTCTCATTATTCCATCTCATCCCTTTATTTTCCCCAGTATTAATTTTTTGTGGGAGATGGACCAAAGTTGATGTTCATCTTGATGCCATTTGATCATAATATTAGTCTGGATACAGACTAACTCTTTCTGTCTTTTTTATTACTGCAATAACTTTACAGATTAAACACAATTTAGACAGAAAAACTTCAGCTAACTAAATCTACAACTACATGTCAAATAACTCATTAATCTACAACTACATGTCAAATAACTCATTAATCTACAACTACATGTCAACTAACTCATTCATTTGTAACTACATGTCAACTAACTCATTCATTTATAACTACATGTCAACTAACTCATTCATTTATAACTACATGTCAACTAACTCATTCATTTATAACTACATGTCAACTAACTCATTCATTTATAACTACATGTCAACTAACTCATTCATTTATAACTACATGTCAACTAACTCATTCATTTATAACTACATGTCAACAACTCATTCATTTGTAACTACATGTCAACTAACTCATTCATTTGTAACTACATGTCAACTAACTCATTCATTTGTAACTACATGTCAACTAACTCATTCATTTGTAACTACATGTCAGCTAACTCATTCATTTGTAACTACATGTCAACTAACTCATTCATTTGTAACTACATGTCAACTAACTCATTCATTTGTAACTACATGTCAGCTAACTCATTCATTTGTAACTACATGTCAGCTAACTCATTCATTTGTAACTACATGTCAACTAACTCATTCATTTGTAACTAAATATCAACTAACTCATTCATTTGTAACTACATGTCAACTAACTCATTCATTTATAACTGCATGTCAGCTAACTCATTCGTTTATAACTACATGTCAACTAACTCATTCATTTGTAACTAAATATCAACTAACTCATTCATTTGTAACTACATGTCAACTAACTCATTCATTTATAACTGCATGTCAACTAAATCATTCATTTGTAACTACATGTCAACTAACCCATTCATTTGTAACTAAATATCAACTAACTCATTCATTTGTAACTACATGTCAACTAACTCATTCATTTGTAACTACATGTCAACTAACTCATTCATTTGTAACTAAATATCAACTAACTCATTCATTTGTAACTACATGTCAGCTAACTCATTCATTTGTAACTACATGTCAACTAACTCATTCATTTGTAACTACATGTCAACTAACTCATTCATTTGTAACTACATGTCAGCTAACTCATTCATTTGTAACTACATGTCAACTAACTCATTCATTTGTAACTACATGTCAACTAACTCATTCATTTGTAACTACATGTCAACTAACTCATTAATTTGTAACTACATGTCAACTAACTCATTCATTTGTAACTACATGTCAGCTAACTCATTCATTTGTAACTACATGTCAACTAACTCATTCATTTGTAACTAAATATCAACTAACTCATTCATTTGTAACTACATGTCAACTAACTCATTCATTTGTAACTAAATATCAACTAACTCATTCATTTGTAACTACTTGTCAACTAACTCATTCATTTGTAACTACATGTCAACTAACTCATTCATTTGTAACTAAATATCAACTAACTCATTCATTTGTAACTACATGTCAGCTAACTCATTCATTTGTAACTACATGTCAACTAACTCATTCATTTGTAACTACATGTCAACTAACTCATTCATTTGTAACTACATGTCAACTAACTCATTCATTTGTAACTACATGTCAGCTAACTCATTCATTTGTAACTACATGTCAGCTAACTCATTCATTTGTAACTACATGTCAACTAACTCATTCATTTGTAACTAAATATCAACTAACTCATTCATTTGTAACTACATGTCAACTAACTCATTCATTTGTAACTAAATATCAACTAACTCATTCATTTGTAACTACTTGTCAACTAACTCATTCATTTGTAACTACATGTCAACTAACTCATTCATTTGTAACTAAATATCAACTAACTCATTCATTTGTAACTACATGTCAGCTAACTCATTCATTTGTAACTACATGTCAACTAACTCATTCATTTGTAACTACATGTCAACTAACTCATTCATTTGTAACTACATGTCAACTAACTCATTCATTTGTAACTACATGTCAACTAACTCATTCATTTGTAACTACATGTCAGCTAACTCATTCATTTGTAACTACATGTCAGCTAACTCATTCATTTGTAACTACATGTCAACTAACTCATTCATTTGTAACTAAATATCAACTAACTCATTCATTTGTTACTACATGTCAACTAACTCATTCATTTGTAACTACACTAGTATTGTATTTTTTAGTTCACGTGTTATCTATGCTCTGTTATCTGTTCGACACTATCATGAAGTGTGTTTTGATCTGGCAGAACATGGCGGCTGAGATTGAGAACGATCTGCCGGTTTATGAGGATGTTCTTCTCATCGGTCAGGTATGGGTGTCTTTCGCAAAAATGCGAAGTGTACTTATTGGCTTAATTGAAGGTTTAATATAATGCTGACGGCATTGTAAAAAGTCTCCTGAACAGGTTTTAATTTTACCTTCATGTTAAGACAAATACACCTACATAACTGAAACACGATTTACAGGAAAGGTGTGTGGAAGACTGGCCCGAACACAGTCCAGAACTCTCTCCAGAATGGAAACCAGTGAGTTTTTATTGTGTGAACCTACAGCAAACCTGGTCACAAAAACACTGGCATTTCATCTGCTCTCTCTCTCTCTCTCTCTCTCTCTCTCTCTCTCTCTCTCTCTCTCTCTCTCTCTCTCTCTCTCTCTCTCTCTCTCTCTCTCTCTCTCTCTCTCTCTCTCTCTCTCTCTCTCTCTCTCTCTCTGTTGCAGGCTGGGAAATTAAGGCTTCGGAGAGACTCTATACGGGTGAGCCAGACCTTCACATGACTACAACTATTGAAAACATTTCTGTTAATTAAAATAATTAAATTAAATTAAATTAAATATAGGATTCGATTAGATGAAAAACTTTTCAGAATTTCACAGGCGGATTTACTTCATTTTTATAATCAGCATCAAACCTAACACATAAACATTTCATTGTATTTTTTCTGAATAAAACAAATAATATTCAATTCAATTTATAATCAAAATAATATACTGTTACTTCTGCAGTGCTAAAATATAAACAAAAATGTATTTAAAAATGAAACACTAAATTATATTTTATTCTAAATAAAACAAATAATAGTAATACAATTAATGATTAAAATAACATATAAAAATCTGCAGCCAAAAACATTTAAAGTTAAACTTTAAATTGTATTTTATTCTAAATAAAACAAATAATAGTAATAATTAAAATAATATAATAATTTTTGCAACCAAAAATTAACAAAATTCTTTCAAATTAAGCATAAAATTCTATTTTATTCAAAATAAAACAAATAATAATAATTCAAATAATGTAATTATTTATGAAGCCCCCCAAAAATGAACAAAGTTGTCTTTAAAATCAAACAATAAATTAAATGTTATATGAAATAAAACAAATAAAACAAATAATATAATAATATTTGCAGTCAATAATTAACCTCACAAAACAGTATGGCTGCCATATTTATCCTTGAGGCCTGTATTTAATGTGCTCTAGAGCGTATTTCTCTTCATCTTGTGTATTATTGTTGATGTTTTTCGAATATTGAGAGTGTGGAATGCTCTAAAAACCACAGAAGACGTTAGCAATGTATTGGCAACCACCCAAATCACATGCGTCATGCTGCCGAGTTTCTCACACTATAAAAACATGCTTTCATAATGTAACGTCAACTCCTGCCACTAGATCACAGAAGCGTCCGATGGAGCCGATGGGATCGCGAAGAAGAACGGAAAGCAGGTAAAAAGGAGTTATTAAACTCAGCATGCGTGGCTTTGAGAGTCTGTTTGTCCTCATGTGTTCGTCCTGTTGATCTCTACAGACTCTGGGAAAGAAACTACGACACTCTCTGCTGATCAGGAGGAGCTCAAAGGTAAATGACTCAACCAGATTTAAAGTGCCCCTATCATGAGTTTTCAGATATAAAAGATCTGCAAAGTTTTAAAGTGCAGACAAATGGAGTTATTGCTGAAACAAGTCATCAGTAATTCAGTTTCACTTCCTGCTGAACCTACATAAAAATGCCTATGTTCTTGATTGTCTTATCGGCTCTGTGATTGGCTTGATGGGCTCTTAGCCCCGCCCTCACACACTGTAATCATCTCTGCGACTGGAAGTGTTTGGTTGGTGTTATCCATTTGGAGAAGACGCTGTTTTCTGCTGAGATTGAGACAGTCAAACCCACGCCATTGTTACTGTTCGTATAACTGAGTGTCAAGAGCTGAGATGCAGATATGATAATGAGCGCTTGCTTTCTGACCAATCAGAGCAAACTGGGCCCTCTGACCAGAGAAGAGCAGACCAATCACAATATTAGGAGAAAATGTTAGTGGGTGGGATAGATTAAACAGCATGTCCTCAGAGTTGATGTGTGTGAAGCAGGAGAAATGGGCAAGCGTAAGGATTTGAGTGAGTTTGGCCAGATTGTGACGGCTAGACGACTGGGTCAGAGCATCTCCAAAACTGCAGCTCTTGTGGGCTGTTCCCGGTCTGCAGTGGTCAGTATCTATCAAAAGTGCTTAAAGGATCTGCTGCTGACACATTCAGGGGTCTAGTGGAGTCCATGCCTCAACGGTCAGCAAAAGGGGACCAACACAATATTAGGATGGTGATCATAATGTTATGGCTGATTGATTAGTTGTTTGATTGTTGGGCTGACGAGGATAAAACTCTTTGACAGCTGAGTTTGGGGAAATCATCAGAAGGGTTTAATAGTAGTGTGAGTGTTAATCTGGGAAATATTGGAACAGCTCAGTGTTTGTCCGCTGTCATGAACTGAACATCTTTGATTTCAGGATAAGATTGGAGAGGAAGGGAAGAGCTCTGAGACGAACACAAACGCACTCCATCGAGGGTCAAAGGTGAACGTCTCGGCAGGTTATTGTGTGGGAGAGTGCTCTGTTCTTTCTTTCTCTGATGTGTTGTGTGTTTGCTCTTCAGATCGTTGTGGACGGACCGGAAGAGTTTTTTTCTGAAGATAAAGACGGAGAACAGAAAGAAGCCGCCGAGATTAAATCAGTACGACGCTCTTCATTTCTGAATCATGTTTGAGTCGTTTCAGATTCATGACTTTCATCGCAGATTGTGTTTCTCTCAACAGAAGAAATCATCAAAACCCAAGATTATCACTCAGCGCAGAGGCTCTAAGGTGAAACTTCACCATTACTGTCATTATACAAGATTATACAAGATTAAATCAATATAATATTTACTTAATAAAATAATGAATAATGTCATGATCTTCATAATCTTTGTTTTTTAAACAATATTTAAAAATAAATATTTAAACATAAATAAATAAATAAATAAATAAATAAATAAATAAATAAATAAATAAATCAATCAATCAATCAATCAATCAATCAATACATATTTATAAAATGATATACATGAATTTATATAATAAATTATACATCTGAAGGGATCGATAATTGTATTTTATATATATTTTATTACATTTTCAATAATAATTAATACATTATTGTATTAAAATACAATTTATTTATTATATTATAATGTTTATCATTTAAAAATAATACATAACAATAATACATTATTACTTTAAAATAAAATAATTTATAAATAATGTATACATCAATAATTGCATTTTATTTGTATTTTTAAATAGTACAAGATTAAAATAATAAATAATAAAAAATATGTTTTAATCATTTGTTGTAATATTTATAATTTTAACAATCCTTTAAAATAATATAACATTTACTTTAAAAAATAATAAATACATTTTTGTTAAATAATTTATTATAATGTTTATAATTTAACATAACAAATATTATATTTACTTTACAAAATAGTAAATTATATTCATAATCTTTACTTTTTAAATAGTAAAATAATGTATAATAATTGTATATAATTTTACATTTATATAATTTAAAATAATAATAAATACATTGCTTTATACAAATAAAATAATTTATATAATAATTTATACATCTGAAAGGTTAGATTTGTATTTGTAAAATATTAAAATAATATATTATTTACTTCACAAAATAAATTACTTACTTTTTAATATAATAAACTATTTGTAATAATTTTATGATAAAAAATAGTTTTAATTATGAACAAATAAAGTAAAAAAAATAACTAATAAAGGTGCTCATTTCCAATTTCTCACACAATATTGAAATATTTTCATATCACCCTTTGATTGATGTTTCTGCTGTTTAAAACATAATGAATGGATCCGGATAGATGATTAGCACAGTAAAATAAGATCTTATTTAAAATCCACTGCAGTCAATAAACAGAGACCGACCGCCAGAATGTGTAAATGATTGTCCGATGGGATGAATGTCAGTGTGTGTCTAAAACGAGCCAGTATTGTCCAGCCAACTTTAACATTAACTCTTCCGTGTTTCTGAATCTTTTACACGTTTAGGGGAAACATGCCGATGCTTCAGCTAAAGGATTCACTCCAGACTCTCAGGTGTGTGTAGGGCTTCGCTGAACTTTATTAATACATTATTATGTTAAAGATGGCTAACCTTTGACTGCACTGAACTGTCTTATCAGGATGATTTATGGTCCTCATCAAAAACGGCTGATCTCACGGCGTTAGGAGAGAAGAGGGATGAAGATATGGACTGGAAACCGGTACGACATACACATTTCTCTCGCTGCCAATAAACCTTGAGTCAACTCTTTAACATATTCAATCTATTTCACAGAAGCAAACACAGAAATTCAAGCCTCCTGTCCCACACAGACCATCAAAGGTATGAGAAATATAAAACATTCATATGTGAAATATAGATTTACAGCCTGGATTTTAAAGTCATAAGTCTCTTCCCAGTCGCTCTGTTTAGTTCCTGTCTCTATGAAGCGTCTCCTCCAGAGTTTAGAGACCGCAATAGACGTGATGGAGTATAATGTGTTAAGAGCTCGCTTAAGTACCGGAGCTAAACCATTTAGTGCTTTGAGTAATTAGCAAGATTTTAAAATGTATGCGATGTTTAAAGGAACACTCCACTTAAAAAAAAAAAAAACACACTCATTTTCCAAGTCCTTTAGAGACTGTTTTTGAATCCATTCAGCCGATCTTTGTATCTGGTGGTAGCACCTTCTAGCATAGTTTAGCATACATCATTGAATCGGATTAGACCATTCACATCGCGCACAAAAATGACCAAAGACTTTATTTTTTCAAAGATAATATTTTGCCTATTTAAAACTTGACTCTTCTGTAGTTAGATTGTGTACTAAGACCAACGGAAAATAAAAAGTTGCAATTTTTAGAACGATATAGATAGGAACTATTTTCTCATTCCTGCGCAATAATCACAGAGCTTTGCTGCCGTATCATGGGTGTAGCGGCGCAATGATATTACGCAGCGCCTGAAAGTAGTCCTTAGATAGGTAACTTCCAATGTGACCGGTACTAAGTTTGTGTATTTGCAGAAACGCTGTTTTACGGCAGTAAATCTGTGATTATAACGCAGGAATGAGAAAATAGTTCCTAGTCATATCGGCCTAAAAACGTTTTATTTTTCGTTGGTCTTAGTACATGGTGTAACTATAGAAGAGTCAAGTTAGGAAAATATTGAAAGTCTTTGGTCATTTTTATGAGAGCGATCCTAATGGTCTAATCCGATTCAATGATTTATGCTAAGCTATGCTATTTATCTATCTATCTATCTATCTATCTATCTATCTATCTATCTATCTATCTATCTATCTATCTATCTATCTATCTATCTATCTATCTATCTATCTATCTATCTATCTATCTATCTATCTATCTATCTATCTATCTATCTATCTATCTATCATGGACCAGCTGGAGTTTGTTTATTAAGCGAGCAGGGCAACCACCCAGTAGAGCGTTACAATAATCTAGCCTTGAGCTCATCTCTTCCCAGTCTGTCAGAAACTCTGTTTAGTTCCTGTCTCTATGAAGCCCCGCCTTCTGAAAGCACACTGTGCTCTGATTGGTCAGCTGGAGCGGTGTGTTGTGATTGGTGTTCGGGAAATGCCCCGCCCCTTACCATAACCGGCAGTTTCAACACACTACTAGCTAACTCAACCATCAGTCGTTATGCTGCCCAATAATTATTATAATGAGGAATATTGTGACGTGTTGGCTTCTGGAAGAAAACTCAAGATGGAGGCGTTTCAGGAGTTCAGAAACTCTGACACTGATATAGAGAAGAAACAGCAGCATTACACAGTAAAGACAGATGGACAAAAGCACAATAGCTCCTCTTTAATCTCATCTTTGCTCATTTCTGAAGGATACTTCTGCAGTTGGTCTGAAATCATTGCATGGTCCTCCTCCGGCGATGGAGTCAAAGGTATTTTCATTGCTCCTTTACTGAGGTGAAGAAAGATGACTGGAAAAATACATTTTAAAAAGGCTACTAGATTTGTACACAGTATCTGTACTGTGATCTCGGTTTACTAATCAAACCTATTTGAATTTAAATCTTTATATGTGTCAAAAACACGTGTGTATTGTTTGTAGTCCTTTTCTAAAGATCCCTTTTTGGAAGGAGACTTGAATCTCTTCGCTTCAGTCGATGACAGACATCCGCTAAACCCATGTCACGTTTGTAGCTTTGCAAAATAAAAAAATAACTGAAAAAATATTTTTAAAATATTTTTAAAAAAAGTAAAATAAAGTTATAAAAAATAAATAACATAAAATAAATATATTATAAAAAATAACATAAAAAAGTGCAAAAATCGCATAATAATTAAAAAAAAAAAAAAAAAAAACGAGAATGTAAATAATAAAAAAATGACACAAATAATTTAACACAAAACACAAAAATATATAAAGATAACATAAAATAAATATATATTTTTGTACGGTTTTCTCAGTCAAAGCTGAATATAGTAGCAGAATATATAACATTTATTTGTAGTACACAATTAAATCATACAATTTGAGTATGAAAATGACAAAAATAAATACATTATCATAACAATTTAGTAAAAAAAAAGCAAAAATTCTGACTGGTGCATTTAAGGATATTGTAGATTATCCTTAAATAAAATATATCATTTCCAAAGCAATGTGTTTGTGTATTTTTATTGTCTGTACGTGTTTGACCAGCAGATGGCAGCGTTATATTATTAATATATTACATTCTTTTATTTTATTTTCAGCCTTCATTTTAATTTCAGTTGAAGTTTTAGTCTGTTTTTTGTATTTTTATATATGCTGATGTAGTTTTGTATGTTTCTGTTTTGTTTATTATCTTTCCAGAAAACTGATATCTTAACAATACAAACTTTGTTAACTTGAGAAAGCCTAGCCAGAAGGTTTGAGCGAGTGTTGCTATGCAGTTATTAGGGTGTTCAGGGTGGTTGTTAAGGTGTTGCTATGCAGTTGATAGGGTGTTCAGGGTGGCTTGATGGTCTGCTCATGATTTTCTGTTGTAGATTCCAGAGATCGACACGTATCCGTGCGATGACGAGAGAAACGCGGAGGGGGTCGATGATGGACAGGTAGAGATCTGTCATCTTCCTCTTCTTCATTTCCTCATTCATGCTTTAATTTAGTCACTGTTTTTCTTTTTTTTAAATCAGAAACACAAGAAGAAGGTCAAAGTCAAGTTTGTTCCTCAAAGAGGGTTTGTCATCGGCTTGTCCAGGGTGAGTGGCTCACGTGTCTTTGAGTGCTTTATCCAAGAGGCTTTAATCTCGTCCGCTGCACAACATACAACAGTAAATTAAGAGAAGTAAAGCCAATTCATATTTAATTGATAGCAATTTTCACAATACTTATCAGCTCAAAGCAGCTTCAAAGAAATGTATTGCGTCTACATTACAATTTAAAGGACAACTCCGGTGAGAAATGACCCTAGGGGTAATTTACAGATTAATTACCCCTAGGTTACAGTGTAGATCGTTCTCTGGGATGCGTTTTCATGAAAATCGAAGGTAAAGAGTTTTATCTCTAAAAGCAAATTAGCTTTTAACGCTTCTCTATGGGGCACAGGGTAAGTGAAATTAAATCGCTAGTTAATACCACTAACAGCTCAAAATAGCCTCACACTAACACGGCAGCATAATGAGGGTCCCTACATGCAAACCGAAGCATTGAGAACTTCAAACAGTTTAATAAGAAGATACTTTATAAAGACAGTGCATTACGTGTTTACAGACGGCAGCCATCTTGGAGAACAGTCTCGACGAGTCGAGCCATGAGTGCTGTACTAAGTGATGAACTGTGACTTGGAATCTCATATGCTCCGTTGTTTCCGGAAGAAAGAACTAAACGTGACAGAGAAAATAAAAAATAAAATAAAAAAATGTCCATGTAATTAGATTTCACAAACTTAATTCCTATCGACCAGCTCACTTAGCACAGCGCTCGTGGCTCGAGTCATCGAGACTGTTCTCCAAGATGGCTGCCGTCCGTGAACGCGTAATGTACTGTCTTTATAAAGTATCTTCTTATTAAACTGTTTGTACTCTAACAAGTTCTCAATGCTTCGGTTTGCATGTAGGGACCCTCATTATGCTGCCGTGTTAGTGTGAGGCTATTTTGAGCCTTGTTAGTGGTATTAACTAGAGATTTAATTTCACTTATTCCATGCCCCATAGACAAACATTATAAGCTAATCTGTGTTTAGAGATTAAACTCTTTACATTTGATTTTCATGAAACCGCATCCCAGAGAACGATCTACTCGGTAACCATCTGTTAATTACCCCTAGGGTCGTTTCTCACCGGAGCTGGCCTTTAAAGTGATTTGCTATCAGAGGAGACTGTGTCCAAGTTATGGATTTCAGAAAATACACAAGCACACAGTTAACGATGTATTAATATAATATAGGGGTGCGACTAGACACTTATCTCACAAGAACGAGACATTTTAACTAATCAACTTGTAATGAATATCATCTCAGTTATTATAATATAATTTCAGTTCTACTTTCTGAGTATGAATGATCAGATACAGTAAAAGACAATAATGAAGCACTGTAAAGGTTTTACACAAACTCAGACTGACCGGCTTCTATCCTGTATGATCTGCAGATGAGCTTCTTTAGACCTCTTAACTGAACGCCTTCCCGAAAAAATTGATCCTAGATATTAAGTGCAAACAATAACCATAATCAAAGCACTCAATATTCAAAATGCAAACGTGACCAAATTTTCTTTAAGCATGATACAGATAAGATATGGCAGACAGCTTTCATATTAGGAGATATGCCTCAGGGAGACGCCTTCAAACAGCAGTAACGGATTGAAATTGTGTTTGAGTGTTCGCTCCTATTTACTTTTACTTTCAATTTCGCAATCATGCATACTCTGTAAATAAGGAGCGGTGGTGCTGAATGAGCATTTTAAAAGATAAGACCATTGTCTGACGCTCTGTTGCGCAACGAATCATCCGCCAGGGCACTATGTATGACTCGAACAGCCTGTTTTGGATGATCTGATGGAGTTGAAGTGACTGTTATCCACCTGAATTCAATTGTTCATATTTCTGTAAAAAGCAAACCTATAGTGGAGGCGTAATGAAAACCTGTCAGTGACAGATTCTATCCTAACTTCACCCTCACACTCCATCATGACCATAGGGCGCAGCATCTCTTCAAACCCCTAATAAACAATGGGATCATTTAAGGCGGAAACAATGGACATGCTTGTTTTTAACAATGATTAGGGTTTATAGAAAAGATTTATTGGATGTCGTCGCTTCACAGGTCATCTGAAGTCTTCATAAGAGTTTAAGAATTTAAGAATTTAATTCATAAGAATTTACTTCTGGTTACCTCAGGATGGGTATACCAGATAAAACAGAACTGGAAAATAATTGGCGTAGCTGCTGTTCAAAGCATCATGTGCACTGATATATCTGGGGAACAAGGTTATGAGATACATTATGAAAAAGCTTGGCTAAAAAGATGTGTATTTAATCAAGATTTTAACTGAGAGAGTGAGTCTGAGCCCTAAACATTATCGGGAAGGCTATTCCAGAGTTTAGGGGCCAAATATGAAAACTGTCTTCCTGCTTTAGTGGACTTAGATATTCTAGGAACTACCACAAGTCCAGAGTTTAGTGATCTTAAAGAGCGGCGATAGAAGATCAGTTAAACGACAGGAGCTAAACCGTTTAGGGCCTTACAGGTCAGGTGCAATACTTTATAATTGATACAGAACTTAATATGAGAGATGACAAAATGGGGGTTATATGATCATATTTTCTTGACATAGTAAGATATCTAACAGCTGCACAATAACTGAAACAGAACTTAAACTGAATGAGTCTAGTTCCATCATGATAATTGGATAATACATGTTAAGTGATTAACAATAAGGGATGACTATTAAGTGATGACTGAGCGTTAGTGATGAACATCTGATGTTAACAAGCAGAATCAATGAAGGAAATAAAACACAAGAACTATAAGATTAAAATACATTAAATCTCTGAAGATCTCAGCAGAGGATAATTAAAAAACTCCACAAACAGCATCATCAGCTTCACTTACTAATGACCAGACTGGCTTATTTCTGTCAGACGTCTACAGAAGCTCATACTGAGATAAACAAAGGTTTAGATGTTTTATTGAAAATGTTTGCTCGCCATTATGGAGATCAGTGTTAGCTTTAGTTGAGCAGTTTGGCTTGCTGCTTTTTATCTCAATTTATGATCTTTGTAACAGTGTTCACCAAAATGCATAATTTGTTGCAAAGGAAATCAGAAACAGAGATGATCAGGTGATATAGCTTTCAGCTTCACAACATAGAATACAGTCCCTGACAAAAGTCTTGACGCTTGTGTACAAATTGACCTAAAGTGCCGCTGAAATATATTTCTAATCAAGATTTTTTTTTTCAAGAAATGGCTCATTTTAATCCCACCAGCTTTTGTGATAATGTTTCAGTGAAAAACTAAACTTTCAAAAAGTATTCTAACATTCACAGCTTGGTAAAGCCCATTGAGTCAATTTTTGCTAAGACATAAGTGTTGTCACCTTGTCATATGAGCTGCACCTGTGACTAATAATGGATCAATTAGGTCTCAAGTGTGTATAAAAAGAACCCCAGTACACTAGACCTTCACATCAACTGCAACTAGACCTCTGCAAACATGCCTAAGATTCACCCTGAGACTAAAGTTTTGATTATCAAGAGGCTGAAGACCAGATCCACTGCTGATGTGGCAGACACCTTCAATGTGTCTCAGCTTCAAGTACAGAGGATAAAAAAAAGATTTGAAGAGACTGGAGACGTTTTTGACAAGCCCTGGTCAGGCAGACCCCGCAAGACAACTGCTCAAGAGGACCGTTTGTTGGCTCGAAAATCCAAGGCCAGCCCATTTTCCACTGCAGCAGATCTCCACGAGACCTGGTCACCTGAAGTCCCTGTGTCAACCAGAACAGTTTGTCGGATTCTGCCTAGAAATGGCCTCCATGGTCAAATCAGTGCCCAGAAGCCAGCACTAAACAAAAGACAATTGAAAAACCTTGTGGCATTTGCCAAGGCCCACAGCCTGCTAAAAGGATGGACGCTGGAAAAGTGGAAGAAGGTGGATTTTCAGATGAATCTTCTGTTGAATTACACCACAGTTGCCGCAAATATTGCAGGAGACCTACTGGTGCCCGAATGGATCCGAGATTCACCCAGAAAACAGTGAAGTTTGGTAGCGGAAAAATCATGGTCTGGGGTTACATCCAGTATGGGGGTGTGCGAGAGATCTGCAGGGTGGAAGGCAACATCAATAGTCTAAAATACCAAGAAATCTTAGCTACCTCTTATATTCCCAACCATAAAAGAGGCCAAATTCTGCAGCAGGACGGTGCTCCATCGCATACTTCCATCTCCACATCAAAGTTCCTCAAGGCGAAGAAGATCAAGATGCTCCAGCCCAGTCACCAGACATGAACATCATTGAGCATATGTGGGGTAGGATGAAAGAGGACGCATGGAAGACGAAACCAAAGAATATTGATGAACTCTGGGAGGCATGCAAGACTGCTTTCTTAGCTATTCCTGATGACTTCATCAATAAATTGTATGAATCCTTGCCAAACCGCATGGATGCAGTCCTTCAAGCTCATGGAAGTCATACAAGATATTAGATTTGGATCTCACTGCACCACAACTTAATTTGCTGACATATTTTTGTATTTGCAGTAAATTTGTTCAATTTCTGTACAGGCGACAAAACTTTTGTCTTGCCAAAAATTTAAATGATAAATATTTTTAAATGATAAATATTTTTTCTGTGAACATTATTTATTTCAGTGCATTAAACATCATTTGGGAGGGTTTTAGCTTTTCATATGAGCTATTTCTAACACCAATGAATTAATTAAAAGTCAGGTTAATATCAGGTATTTCTAGAAAATAGATAAGCGACAAGACTTTTGTCAGGGACTGTAGTTCACTAATCTCATCACTGACCGAAAAGTGGGTATTTGATTCAAGCTCTTCAGATAGCATAATTCAATAGAAAATTAATAAAAGTTAACAAGAGAATAAATCTGTTCTCAGACACCATTGATAACAAGACATCTACTTTTCTTCTGTTTCTACACTGGAGCGGCTCCGGTCACATGATCTAAAGCTCAAATCTAATTGGGCAGCCTGTTTAATCATGGGGCAATAGTAAAAAAACGCATTCGGTGTTCAGATTAGTATTTGAACAGTACACACTGCAGAAAGATGGTACTATGCGGTTCTCTCTGATATTATAACGGTGTGTTGCAGGAGAATGATGACGACGAGGATGAACTGAAGGGAGCTTGTGGTTTCACGCCTCATCCAGATCTTAAGGTTTGTGGAAATAGTTTGTGGAAAGCTCAGATGTGTGTCTGGGATTATTAACAAAGATCAGCGGTGCTTTTAGGATCACGACGGGCTGGATGAGCTGAAGGGAACGAGCGGTTACACGCCTCACAAGTTCAAGGTAGAGAAACCGCCATGAGTTTGAAATCGCACATCTGTTCACATAATATCCCTTAATAATATCTCCCTTAATATTATCTCCCTTAATATTATCTCCCTTAATAATATCTCCCCTTCTAGGAAGACACATCACTGAGAGCCGAAGCTGGACGCAGTTATTCACCAAACTATTTTAAGGTTCAAACTTATCCATATTGTGCTGCTCACTTCTCATGAGGGTATCATTGCCTAAATGATTGTTTTTTTCCAGAGTTCATATTCTGATGAGTTTTTGGGTCCTTCTTCGTGGGGTTCGAAGGTAGGGTAAGGGATTCAATTCCTGCCAAATGTACTGCGGGATCAAAGAACAATACGCGTGATTTTAAGATTTAATAACACGTAAAAATACATTGCACAAAATGAAAAAAAGAATGCAAAACGATCAGAATAGCAAATAATGTGTTCACGAATTAAGAATATTATAAGCATGAATAAAATAAAAAAGTGCATTTAAAAAAATAAAAAAATCGTCAAAAATGTTAAATTATATTGCACAAAACTTAAAAATTATGTATTCTTTGGTTTTATTACTGTTTTATACTGTGTTTTTGTCTCGGTTGCAATAATTTGATCTACAAAATACACCAAATATATAATAAAATATTCAAAATATAATATTAAAACATATTAAAAATATTAATTAAAACTATAATAGTATTAATGCTATAGCATGCATACCTGAAATAAAATAAATGATAACTGAAATAAAATGTTTTTATAAAATAAAAAAAAATAAAAATGTTTTCAAAAACAAAACTAATACAAATAACAAAATCACATACTAAAACTTTCAGTAAAGAAAAAAAATCAATATAAAAATAAAATAAAATCTTTTAAAATAAAATGTTAATATTTTTAACTAAAACAGACAACTACAATATATATATATATATATATATATATATATATATATATATATGTATATATATATATATATATATATATATATATATATATATATATATATATATATATTTTTTTTTTTTTTTTTTTTTTTTTTTTTTTTTTTTTTTTTTTTGTAAATTCTGAAATCACGCATCTTTATTTTTTGAAGCCGCAGTACATTTGGCATGAATTTAACCCCATAATAGCGCTCTTGCATAACTCATGTTTAAACCAAATGTAATTCATAATCCGGGGATATTGTTCTGATGTTTTCAGGGAGCCGATCGGGAGAAAGATGTCTTCAGGACTCCTGACTCCGGGGAGAAACATCAGGAGATGCCAGACTGTCGACCTGTATGTTCACAGCAAGGCCAAATCCATTTTTTGATTATTGGGGAAAATCTTTTTATTTATTAAAATCATGTCCATTTGTAATTATTGGAGGGGACTTGTCCCGCTCAATGTCTGTGGCGGTTACTCTCGTGATCTCTGTCAAGCTTTCAGTTTGAGTGTAGATGATCTGTTTCTGTCTATACAGAAGAAGCCGATGAAGTTTAAAGTCCCTCGTTTACACCGCAGACAGTCAAAGGTAAATCTGATCACTTTTTATTTCCCTTTCAGTTATTTCAGTACTTCAGGTTTAACTCATAGCTTAACTTTGTTAAATAAGAAATGTTGTCATGGCCACTAGTTAAATAAAGTAAAATATTTGATTTCTATATTTCCCATTTTCATTTATTTGTTTCTGACTGAAAAGTCTCGGGTTTTCTAATGTATAAGTATTTTTAATTTATTTTTATTTCAGTTTCAGTAAGTTAAACTAAATGTGGCCTTGCAATTTTTTTTATTATTTTACTTCAGTTAACATTATTTTATTTGCATGCTATATCATGAATATATTAATTTTATTATAATGTTTTAGTTTTTCTTAATGTATATTAAAATATAAAATTGTATATAGCTTTTAAATGCTATGAAGATCTATAGTTATTATTGTTTTTTTAGTTGTAAATGTTAACATTTTATTTTAATACATTTTTCTTTTTTATATAAATGTTTTCTTTTAGTTAAAGTTTTATTAATTGTATGCTTTTTGTTATTATTATTAGTTTTATTACTAAAATATATATATGTTTTTTTATGGTTTTAGATATATATCTAGCTTTAGTTTACTCATAATTCCTGGTATATTTAAGCATAATTTCTGGGATATGAACCGATGACAGAAACTCTGTTTGTGTCTCTAGAGTTTAGAAGAACCGGAGTTCGGGCCGACTAAAGATCACGTCGAGGTGAGACCGGCCGTTTATTTCCTCATGTTTCACATTTGCATGAATTATGTCATAAGAAATGTTTCTTTTGTCAATAACTGAGTGTTGTTAGAGGTGGAATAGATGAACTTCTGTTATTCTGTCATGCTTGTCTCAAACTAGGAATTATAATCATTTATATTATACATATTATGCAAGTAAATACATATAAATTCACATTATGTTTATGTAATATTATATTTATTTATAATAAGTTTATATCTTTGTTATATTTATTTTATATGTATCCATATTTCATTCATTCATTAATTTATTTTAAATAAGTTAATGGAGTTGATGCTGTTGACGGAGCTTCATTTGGCAATTATATCATACTATATTTATTTATAATGATATATATTTATATTATATTCATTTCATATGTATTCATATTTGTATTTACTTAATTGTAAAATGTATACTTGTATTTATAGGCATACATAAATATATCTACATAATTACAATTGTGTTTATAATTATTATATTATAATGATATGCATATATGAATATATCTACATAATATGTATATTCATATGCATATTTTATATATTTTTATTTATAAATATAATATTTATAGGCATTTATGAATATATCTACATAATATTTATATTCATAAGCAGATTTGTGCATTTAATTATTAAATATTGTATTTATACTTGTATTTACATGCATATAAAAGTATGTGTACATACTTTTGTAAACTTAATATTTATTTATTTGATTTATGATTATAATATTTATAGGGATAGGCATATATAAATATTTGTACAAAAATGTATATTCACATGAATGTTTTTTTTTTATAATATAGGCATGTATATATGTACATAACATTTGTATTCAAATGTATATTTTATATTTATTTATAATTACAATATTTATATTTATATGCATATATGTATATATATATATATATATATATATATATATATATATATATATATATATATTCAAATGTATATTTTTATATTCAAATGTATAATTTTATATTCATTTATAATTTAAATTTTTATATGTATATGTACATATGTACATAATATTTATATTCATAGCTATATATATATATATTTTTTTTATTTTTTTATTTATATTTACAGCCATATATGTATATGTACATATGTACATAATATTTATATTCATAGCTATATATTTTTATTTTTTTTTAATTTATATTTACAGCCATATATATATATACATAAAAGTGCATAATATTTACAGTTGTATGTATATTTAATAATAATGTATTCGTTTATAATATTTACAGTCATATGTTTATTTCATAATAATGTATTCGTTCATAACATTTACAGTCGTATGTATATTTAATAATAGTGTATTTGTTTATGATATTTACAGTTGTATGTATATTTCCTAATAATGTATTTGTTTATAATTATATGTATTAAATGAGTGCTGTTGAGGTTTGATGGTGTCTGTTTCCGCAGACGAGGAAGCCTCCGATCCTCGAAGTGCCTCCTCTGTCCCGCCGAGACTCAAAGGTGCGGCTCTGACTTTCTGCTCAAGGCACTGTTTAAATGTCCAGATTCTGACGTCTGAAATCTCTGCAGGGCGTGGAGGAGGACGAGGTCCCTCAGAAAGGTGCGGATCTGTTCCGGGCCGAAGACGGCGAGCCACTGGAGGAATACACACCGGTATCTATCATCCTTTCACTTCCATGCTTTAATGACGTTCACACAAACGAGTTTAGCACTAACAGCCCTCTCTCCCAGGACAACAAGCCCCCGAGACCCAAAGAAACTGACCCGCATCGCAGAGGGTCGGAGGTAAGAAAGAGTCCCCTCCATCACAACTCCTTCACTTTCTATCCATCTGCTTTAAATCCGGCTGTTTTCAGGACACCTTTCCCGAAGACTTCCTGGACCCTCCAGGTGCCACATCTGCCAATTACCACCTGTCTGAGGCAGCTAAGGTATTCAGCAACTATACAATAGTAGCAGTTATATTTTTCCTCAAATACCAATTATTATAGGTGATTTTAGCATTATTCAGCACATTGCTGACATGTTTTACCTTATTGCTAGCCTGATTTAGCATGTTACAGGCATGTTCCTAGTTTGAATTAGCACATTACTGGTATGATTTCACATGTTCCTAGCATTTTTAACATGTTTAGTTACATGATTTTTCATTGCTAAAATGTTTTAACATATCGCTAGCATTATTTAGCACATCCCAAGCATGTTTCTAGCTTGAATTATCACACTACTAGTATGATTTCACATGTTCCTAGCATGATTTTACTTGTTAAGTAGGATGGTTTTAGCGTCATGTATCATATTGCTGACATGTTTTACCCTATTGCTAGCATGATTTATCACATTGCAGGCATGTTTGAATTGAATTAGCAGCTGTTCCGCATTGTGTAGATCTTAGGGCCCTGTAGTAATGTCTGTGAGGTTATAGTCATCCTCTCTTGTATTTTTTCTCATTCTTCATCACGTCTCTCTCCGTAAGGCTGAGTGGACGTCGGCTCAGATGGACCTGAGACGACTGCAAGATCACGAGGAAGAGCGGAAGCGTGAGGAAGAGGAGGATGGAGGGGTCAGTATCATTGAGCTATAGATTCTGCTTTGTTGTTTGCCACAGAGTGTTTGTCACGTGTGTTTGATTGGCAGGACACTGACAGTCTGATGGAGTGGTGGAACACCGTTGAGTGTGAGTCGAGATTAGTTCACAAATTCATCCGTTGCTCATCATCGCAAGATAATTTCTCACCCTATCTCTGTGTTTTTCAGTTTGGGATGAACAGCCAGCGAACGAGATGCTGAGCTCTAAAGAGGAAGAGACCATGTAAGATTCGTTGTCAAGAACCATAAGGGGGGGACCATAGGTGGTAAAACCATGGGGGGGGGGGCATGGGAGGGATCCATAGGAGGGAGACCATAGGGGGCGAAACCATGTGGGGGAACCATGGGGGGGATCATAGGGGGAAACTATAGGGGATAACCATAGGGAAAGACCATGGGGGAGAAACCATAGGGGGGTACCATAGGGGGGGAAACCATGAGGGGGGGGGGGAACATAGGGGGGAAACCATGGGGGAGGAACATTAGGTGGGAAATCATAGGGGGTGTACCATGGGGGGACTATAGAGGGGGGGAAACCATGGGGGGGACCATAGGGGGGGGGCATGGGGGAGAAACCATAGGGAGTTAAACATAGGGGGGTACCATAGGGGGGAAACCATGAGGGGGGGGGGAAACCATGGGGGAGGAACCATAGGTGGGAAATCATAGGGGGAAACCATGGGGGGGGGGGGGGGCATAGTGGTAAAACCAAAGGGAGAAAACCATAGGGGAGAAACCATGGAGGGGAAACCATAGGGGGAAACACTAGGGCGGAAACCATAGGAGGGAAATCATAGGGGAGAAACCATAGAGAGAAACTATAGAGGAGAAACCATAGGAGGTAAACTATAGAGGAGAAACCATAGAGGGAAACTATAGAGGAGAAACCATAGAGGGAAACTATAGAGGAGAAACCATAGAGGGAAACTATAGAGGAGAAACCATAGGGGAGAAACAGTAGGAGAGAAACCATAGAGGGAAACCAGAGGAGAGAAACCATAGGGGAGAAACCATAGGAGAGAAACCATAGAGGGAAACCATAGGGGAGAAACCATAGGAGAGAAACCATAGGGGAGAAACCATAGGAGAGAAACCATAGAGGGAAACCATAGAGGAGAAACCATAGGGGAGAAACCATAGAGGGTTAAACATAGGGGGGGAAACCATGAGGGGGTGAAAACCATGGGGGAGGAACCATAGGTGGGAAATCATAGGGGGAAACCATGGGGGGGGGGGGCATAGTGGTAAAACCAAAGGGAGAAAACCATAGGGGAGAAACCATGGAGGGGAAACCATAGGGGGAAACACTAGGGCGGAAACCATAGGAGGGAAATCATAGGGGAGAAACCATAGAGGGAAACTATAGAGGAGAAACCATAGGAGGTAAACTATAGAGGAGAAACCATAGAGGGAAACTATAGAGGAGAAACCATAGAGGGAAACTATAGAGGAGAAACCATAGAGGGAAACTATAGAGGAGAAACCATAGGGGAGAAACAGTAGGAGAGAAACCATAGAGGGAAACCAGAGGAGAGAAACCATAGGGGAGAAACCATAGGAGAGAAACTATAGAGGGAAACCATAGGGGAGAAACCATAGGAGAGAAACCATAGAGGGAAACCATAGAGGAGAAACCATAGGGGAGAAACCATAGAGGAGAAACCATAGGGGAGAAACCATAGGGGAGAAACCATAGGGGAGAAACCATAGGGGAGAAACCATAGGAGAGAAACCATAGAGGGAAACCATAGAGGAGAAACCATAGGGGAGAAACCATAGAGGGTTAAACATAGGGGGGTACCATAGGGGGGAAACCATGGGGGGACCATGAGGGGGGGAAAACCATGGGGGAGGAACCATTGGTGGGAAATCATAGGGGGAAACCATGGTGGGGGACCATAGGGGGGGGACCATGGGGGAGAAACCATAGGGGGTTAAACATAGGGGGGTACCATAGGGGGGGAAACCATGGGGGAACCATGAGGGGGGGGAAACCATGGGGGAGGAACCATAGGTGGGAAATCATAGGGGGAAACCATGGGGGGGGGCATAGTGGTAAAACCAAAGGGAGAAAACCATAGGGGAGAAACCATGGAGGGGAAACCATAGGGGGAAACACTAGGGCGGAAACCATAGGAGGGAAATCATAGGGGAGAAACCATAGAGGGAAACTATAGAGGAGAAACCATAGGAGGGAAACTATAGAGGAGAAACCATAGAGGGAAACTATAGAGGAGAAACCATAGAGGGAGAAACCATAGGAGTGAAACCATAGAGGGAAACCATAGAGGGAAACCATAGGGGAGAAACCATTGGAGAGAAACCATTGGAGAGAAACCATTGGAGAGAAACCATTGGAGAGAAACCATAGAGGGAAACCATAGGGGAGAAACCATAGGAGAGAAACCATAGGGGAGAAACCATAGGAGAGAAACCATAGAGGAAAACCATAGGAGAAACCATAGGAGAGAAACCATAGGGGAGAAACCATAGGGGAGAAACCATAGGAGAGAAACCATAGAGGGAAACCATAGAGGGAAACCATAGGGGAGAAACCATAGGAGAGAAACCATAGAGGGAAACCATAGAGGGAAACTATAGAGGAGAAACCATAGAGGGAAACTATAGAGGAGAAACCATAGAGGGAAACTATAGAGGAGAAACCATAGGGGAGAAACAGTAGGAGAGAAACCATAGAGGGAAACCAGAGGAGAGAAACCATAGGGGAGAAACCATAGGAGAGAAACTATAGAGGAAAACCATAGGGGAGAAACCATAGGAGAGAAACCATAGAGGGTTAAACATAGGGGGGTACCATAGGGGGGAAACCATGGGGGGACCATGAGGGGGGGAAAACCATGGGGGAGGAACCATAGGTGGGAAATCATAGGGGGAAACCATGGGGGGGACCATAGGGGGGGGACCATGGGGGAGAAACCATAGGGGGTTAAACATAGGGGGGGAAACCATGGGGGGACCATGAGGGGGGGGAAACCATGGGGGAGGAACCATAGGTGGGAAATCATAGGGGGAAACCATGGGGGGGGCATAGTGGTAAAACCAAAGGGAGAAAACCATAGGGGAGAAACCATGGAGGGGAAACCATAGGGGGAAACACTAGGGCGGAAACCATAGGAGGGAAATCATAGGGGAGAAACCATAGAGGGAAACTATAGAGGAGAAACCATAGGAGGGAAACTATAGAGGAGAAACCATAGAGGGAAACTATAGAGGAGAAACCATAGAGGGAGAAACCATAGGAGAGAAACCATAGAGGGAAACCATAGAGGGAAACTATAGGGGAGAAACCATAGAGGGAGAAACCATAGGAGAGAAACCATAGAGGGAAACCATAGAGGGAAACCATAGGGGAGAAACCATTGGAGAGAAACCATTGGAGAGAAACCATTGGAGAGAAACCATTGGAGAGAAACCATAGAGGGAAACCATAGGGGAGAAACCATAGGAGAGAAACCATAGGGGAGAAACCATAGGAGAGAAACCATAGAGGAAAACCATAGGAGAAACCATAGGAGAGAAACCATAGGGGAGAAACCATAGGAGAGAAACCATAGAGGGAAACCATAGAGGGAAACCATAGGGGAGAAACCATAGGAGAGAAACCATAGAGGGAAACCATAGAGGAGAAACCATAGGCGAGAAACCATAGAGGGAAACCATAGGAGAGAAACCATAGGGGAGAAACCATAAGAGAGAAACCATAGAGGAAAACCATAGGAGAAACCATAGGAGAGAAACCATAGGGGAGAAACCATAGGAGAGAAACCATAGGAGAGAAACCATAGGAGAGAAACCATAGGGGAGAAACCATAGGAGAGAAACCATAGGAGAGAAACCATAGGAGAGAAACCATAGGGGAGAAACCATAGAGGGAAACCATAGGGGAGAAACCATAGGGGAGAAACCATAGGGGGAAACCATAGGTGAGAAACCATAGGGGAGAAACCATAGAGGAGAAATCATAGGGGGGACACCATAGGGAGAAAACCATAGGAGGGGAACCATAGAGGAGAAACCATAGGGGAGAAATCATAGATGGGGACACCATAGGGAGAAAACCATAGGGGAGAAATAATAGGGGGAAACCATAGGGGGACACCATAGGGAGAAAACCATAGGGAAGAAATCATAGAGGGGGACACCATAGGGAGAAAACCATAGGGGAGAAATAATAGGGGGAAACCATAGGGAGAAAACCATAGGGGAGAAATCATAGGGGGAAACCATATGGGGGACACCATAGGGAGAAAACCATAGGGGAGAAATCATAGGGGGAAACCATAGGGGGGACACCATAGGGAGAAAACCATAGGGGAGAAATCATAGGGGGAAACCATATGGGGGACACCATAGGGGAGAAACCAAAGGGGAGAAATCATTGGGGGAAACCATAGGGGGGGCACCATAGGGAGAAAACCACAGGGGGGGACCATAGGGGAGAAACCATAAGAGGGGAACTATAGGGGAGAAACCATAGGAGGGGAACCATAGGGGAGAAACCATAGGAAAGAAACCATATGGGGGAAACCATAGGGGGGGACCATTGGGGGGAAACCATAGGGTGGAATCCATAGTGGGAAACCATAGGGGGGACACCATAGGAGGGGAACCATAGGGGAGAAACCATAGGAGGGGAACCATATGGGGGAAACCATAGGAGGGGAACCATAGGGGGGAACCATAGGAGGGGAACCATCGGGGAGAAACCATAGGGCGACACCATAGGGGGGAAACCATAGGAGGGAAACTATAGGAGAAACCATAGGAGAGAAACCATAGGGGAGAAACCATAGGAGGGAAACCATAGGCGGACACCATAGGGGAGAAACCATAGGAGGGAAACCATAGGAGGGAAACCATAGGGGGACACCATAGGGGGACACCATAGGGGGGAAACCATAGGAGGGAAACCATAGGGGAGAAACCATAGGGGGACACCATAGGGGGGAAACCATAGAAGGGAAACCATAGGGGAGAAACCATAGGGGGACACCATAGGGGCGAAACCATAGGGGGGAAACCATAGGAGGGAAACCATAGGAGGGAAACCATAGGGGGGAAACCATAGGAGGGAAACCATAGGAGGGAAACCATATGGGGGAAACCATAGGGGGACACCATAGGGGGGAAACCATAGGAGGGAAACCATAGGGGAGAAACCATAGGGGGACACCATAGGGGCGAAACCATAGGGGGGAAACCATAGGAGGGAAACCATAAGAGGGAAACCATAGGGGGAAACCATAGGGGAGAAACCATAGGGGGGAAACCATAGGAGGGAAACCATAGGGGAGAAACCATAGGGGGGAAACCATAGGGGGGACACCATAGGGGAGAAACCATAGGGGGAAACCATAGGTGAGAAACCATAGGGGAGAAACCATAGGGGGGAAACCATAGGAGGGAAACCATAGGGGAGAAACCATAGGGGGGAAACCATAGGGGGGAAACCATAGGAGGGAAACCACAGGGGAGAAACCATAGGGGGGACATGGGGGGGGGCATACATGATAAGTCCCTCATATTGAGCGGAGAAGCTCTAAGTGCTGCTCTTCCTCCCGTCAGATCGTTTAAAGCGGTGGCTGATAAGGTCCATCGTGGCCTCCGCGTGTACCAAAAGCTCTTCATGGAGCGGGCCGAGCTGCTCTACCAGCACGTGCTGATCCTGTATGGCATCGCAGAGGAGATCAGCAACTTCCACCACCGCGCTAAAATCGCCAACATCACGGGAGGCACCACCACAGCCGTGGGTGGAGCCGCGGCCATCGCTGGACTAGCGCTGGTTCCTGTCACCTTCGGTGTCTCGCTCGTCATCTCAGCCATCGGACTGGGCGTTGCCACTGCGGGCGGCATCACGGCGGCGTCAGCCACCATTTCAGACAACATCCACAACATGCACGTACGTACTGACACATCGCTAACATGATTTAGCACATGGCTAATATGATTTAGCATTTTGACAGCATGACAATGCTATAATTTTTTGCATGATTTAACACATGGGTACCGTTTTTCTGACATGATTTAACATGCTTTACTAGCCTTACATTGCTATAATTTTTAGCATTATTTAACACCATATGTATGAGGCTTTAAAGGTGTCATGAACTGGCTTTTTTATTTTTGTATACTGTTGTCTGAGATCAACTAATGATGTTCGTGTGGTTTTTACATTCAAAAACATCATAACTAATCAGTAATAGGCTATTTTCTACACTGGTTTTGAGGCTCTCTCCTAAACGCTGGGTTTTGATGGGCGTGCAGCACTGGAGACTTGGAAGTAAACGCCCAGGGCTAGGATTGGATAAGATTTGCATATTTAATGAGCTTAAGCTCCCCTGTCAATTCAGGGAGAGGAGAGAATGAGGGAGAAGTGGCAATCAGAATGATTATCTCGATCACAGGGCTCGTAATTGGACTATTATATTTATATAGCCCGCAAGATCGGACGATATAAATGCGAACCCCGCGCACACATACAAATTTGGCGCGCACCGCCCTTCAGATGTCCACTTGAGAGAGACTGAGAGAGAATAGCAGAACAAGAATGGAATATAATGAGATTCACCGGCCTGCCGGGCTTTGCGAGCCCTGGCCCATACGTGTCTGAGTCCAGCGTGCTAACGGTATGCTCTGTTAGACACATACACATAAGCAAAATGATCTATAACAATGCAGTACTATCACATATAATAAACACGTTTTACTCACATAAGTGTGCTGCACCATTCCTGTCGGATCCAAATCCAGCATCGACTGGAGATTAGTTTACAAACGATCCCGCAGTGAACTGAAGTGAACATGTCTGTGAGCTGGAACTTCATTAAAAATAAAGTTCAACCACTCATTCCTAATATTAGGATCCGAAGGAAGCTTATGCAGCGACTGTGTTCTTCCACAACCAGGAATAGTGCAATATCTTAATCTTCCACGGCATGTTTGTTGTTGACCAGCTAGCACGAGCCCTCCATGAGTCGGTGGGCGGGGCTTCTGGATTAGACGCGCTGTATGTTCTGTATAGGCGGTGATTTGTCGCGCACTGACGTCAGTATAAAGCACAGGACCGTTTTCTGAGCCTGGTGTCTATAAAAGCTTTTCTTTGACTAACAAGGAAGTTTTCAGCTCTGAAACTTAGAGGATATTCTTATATTACCATGACCATTTATATATCAAAAGCTGAAGGGAAAGTTGATTCCTCAGTTCATCAGCCCTTTAACATGTTGCTTTTGTAATGTTCGTCATGTTTTAACACAAGATTTTGTAATGTTGGTCATTAAGATGTCATATAAAATATAATTGAGGTGTTGTTTTCGCTCCATCCGTAGGACCGTAAGAAGATTGAGGTCATTGTCCAGGACTACGAGGCACAGCTGGTGGAAATGCAGCACTGTTTGCGGTTCATCGTTGAAGGTCTCGGTCGGCTGCGTGCTCATCAGCTTCTGCGCCGCAACAATTACTACACCGGCGACTGGGAGGTGCGGCGCGCGCTCCAGACCATCAGCCTCGTCACGGAGCCGGTGGAGCGGGCGGAGGACATCATCAACAACACGCTGGCCAAGCTAGCCAGTCTGCATGTAGGAATGGACAAATACTTCACCAAAGATATGAAGGAGGTGAAGAAGGGCTGCAAGAAGGAGGTGACGGCGGAGGTGCGAAGCCTGGCCAAACAACTGCATGAGGGGTTGGTGGAGCTCAACTCCATCAGAGAGCAACTGATGGACGCCAGCGGGAACATCTGAGACGCTGAGCTCCCATTGGCTGCTCGGCTCTGCTGCGCTCCCATTGGCTCCCACAAACGCTCACAGAAAATGAATGAAGTATGGCTGCACATCGAATCTTACAAAGGATTGAAACCATTGGGAAAGAATGTCTCTTGATAAAACAAGAAAAATGCGAATGATTGGAAGCATGTGGAGGCTTGTTATCGCCACGGAATAAAACAATAAAAAAGGTAATTGTAAGTTTATATCTCGCAATTGCAGGTTATAAACACACATTCTCACAATCACAAAAAAAAGGTAATTGCAACTTTTTATCTCACAGTTTAAAAAATTTTCTCGCAATAGCTACTTTGTGTTTATTCTGAATTGCAAAATTCTAACATTTTTCTCAGAATTGCGAATTTTTTAAAAATAAAAAATTCTGGCATGGAATAAAAAATATTGGTAATTGCGATTTTTTTTATTTTTATATCACAATTAAAACAATATTCTTGCAATAATGAATTTGTCACAATTCAGAGTTTGTCTCGCAATTCCAAAATTCTGATATTTTTCTCGCAATTGCTAAATTACATCGTCAGAATTGCGAGTTTGTCTTACAATTTAACGCTTTTGTCACATATTTGCAAGTTATAAACACAAATTCTCACTTTTTCCTTAATTGAAAGTTATAAACAAGCAATTTCGACTTTCTTTTTTTTTTTTTTTTTTTGGGCTGCTCGGCTCTGCTGCGCTACCGTTGGCTCCCACCAACGCTCACTGAAAATGAATGAAGTACGGCTGCACATCGAATCTTACGAAGGATTTTTCTTTTGGGAAAGAATGTCTCTTGATAAAACAAGAAAAATGCGAACGATTGCAAGCATGTGGAGGCTTGTTTTTGCCACGAAAAAAAAAAAAAAAAAAAACAATAAAAATCTCCCAATTCAAACTTTTCTTCTTAGAATTTTATTTTTCGAAATAGCAAATTATAATCACACACACACAATTGCCAAAAAAAAGGTAATTGCAAATTTGTATCTCACGGTTTGAAAAATATCGCAATAGCAAATTTATGTTTATTTGGAATTGCGAATTTTAAAAAGAATTTTATGTTGGCTTTTTTTCTGGCATGGAATAAAAAATATTCGTAATTGCGACTTTTTATATCACAATTAAAACAATATTCTTGCAATTGTGAATTTGTCACAATTCAGACTTCAGAATCATAAGTTTATAAAAACAAAAGAAAAATTATAAATAGTATAAACAAATATTCTATTAATTGTGACTTTTTATCTCACAATCGTAACAAATATCTTGCGATAGCGAATTTCTCAGAATTGCTAATCTTAAACAACTTATTTTCCCCTCAGAATTCAAGTTTACATCTATAATGTAACAAAATATTTTTTTTTATGTTTATTTTTTTCCATAAGTTTGTATCTCGCAGTTCCAAAATTCTGATTGTTTTTTACAACTGCAAATCTACAATGACAGATTTGTGAGTTTTTGAATTGCAGTTGCAAGTTATAAACACAAACATTTCTGTAACAAATATTTTATAAACTGTGACTTTTTATCTCACAATTAAAACTAATATTTTCGCAATAGTGAATTGATTTCACAATTTAGACTTCTTCAAATTATAAGTTTATATCTCGCAATTACAAAATTCTGGTCATTTCTCTCACAATTGCCAGTTTTAAACTTTTTTATTCCGTGTGTGTGTGGCATGGAATAAAAAAGTGTGTATCACAATAGTGAAATTGTAATCCTCTGCATAAATATTAACATATTAACAGGCTCCAAGAAGAAAAAAAACTGTTCCCATCATGCTTTGCTGGACCATATAACATAAAAACAAATAAGATTTATGTGTACTCAAAAATCATATTTCGTATTTAACTGTTCTGGCGTAATCATTTGTTTACAATCATGGTGAGGATGGACGATATTTGTTTTTATGTACAGTAATTGAGATTGTATGCTTTAAATACAGTGCATTTTTAGGTATTGTGTCATTTTTATGTATTTTATGTCATAAGCTCTTGTTTTGCACAAACTGTATTATTACCAACACTAAGCTTTGGCAGAAATGTTATTCCATGTCTTGACATTATTTTGTGCAATGAAGCAATAAAGATATGGTCAATAAATGAACTGAAATACAGCTCTCTGTGTGTATAACATCGTAATCAGTGCCCCTGTTCAAAGCAAATCAAGAGCTCAAGTGATGTGGAAAAAATCACAATTTTTGTACAAACACGCCCCGTGATCATGTGCTTTTTCGAGGAAGAGTCGGTGGACTAACAGGGAAAGTTTCTTCTCACCTCAGGAACTTCGTTCGTTCCGTTTGTTTGTATTTTTCTTTCCTTTTGGAAGAGGATATAAAGCGAATACGGTCGCAATCAGAGCCGTGTGAAGGTAAGGTGTGTGAGTGTGTGTTTAGCGCGTTTTGTCGAGTGTGGTGTGTTCTGTCTTGAAACTTCAGCGCTTTTAAGGGGAAGTTGAAAGAGGAAATATACCATTACCATTGCAAGCTGAGGAACATTTCTTGTGTTTTATGATGACTTGATCTTTGAACGCATTGCAAAAAAACGTGCGTGCGCGTCCCAACAAAACTTGTACATTCCATCGCCCGAAGCGAAAGTTCCTTCACCGGTTATTATTAGTCTCATAACCTCATTAATATTCATGAGCCTAACCTTCCCCCAGGACTTGACAGCTGAGTACGCCCTCGGTGTGCTCAACGAATCAAAGGCGTGTGTTTGCGTTGCGTTTGCAAAGCGTGTGTCAACTTAACAGAATACAATCCTTTTCTGTCAAGAGTTTTATATTAGCTTGTGTTTGGCGCAGCGCGACTCGGTTTTCCAGATGCGGGCGGGCGGGAGTGTTTTTCTCAGAAGCTGTTATGGTCAACTACAGTTCGCCGATTCCTGGAAACCTCCTCCTGTGGAAGCCCATTCCTGCCGCTCCAGAGAAACGAGTCATGCTTTAGTAGCTACAGCTTAATCTAATGACATAAAAAGTGACAATGGAGTTATTTTTTAAGTGTGTGTCCATTTTTATGTACATTTTGTAACTTTTTATTCAGAAAACGAAAAGGGTTTCTCTAAAAGTCGAACTATATATTGGTTCCATAAGGTTCTATTTTTGAGTCTATCTATCTATCTATCTATCTATCTATCTATCTATCTATCTATCTATCTATCTATCTATCTATCTATCTATCTATCTATCTATCTATCTATCTGTCTGTCTGTCTGTCTGTCTGTCTGTCTGTCTGTCTGTCTGTTATGCCCATCCATCCATCCATCCATCCATCCATCCATCCATCCATCCATCCATCCATCCATCCATCCATCCACATGTCCATCATCCATCCATCCACCTATCCTTCCATCCATCCATCCATCCATCCATCCATCCATCCATCCATCCATCCATCCACATGTCCATCATCCATCCATCCACCTATCCTTCCTTCCATCCATCCATCCATCCATCCATCCATCCATCCATCCATCCATCTCTCCGTACATCCATCCATCCATCCATCCATCCATCCATCCATCCATCCATCCATCCATCCATCCATCTCTCCGTACATCCATCCATCCATCCATCCATCCATCCATCCATCCATCCATCCATCCATCCATCCATCTCCCTATCAGTTATCATCTCCCTACTCTTTTTATCAGTTATGACTTCGTCAAAATTAGTCATAATTTTGACTTTTCATAAAAAGTCGAAATTGATGTTATTAAAGTGATAATTTTGACGTAAACTACCTAACAATTTGGACTTTTTGTCATAATTTTGATTTGAATCTATTAATTATAACTATATTGTCTTAATCATTTCAATTTATGTCCTAATTATGAGTAAAATTGTTGTAAAATTTAAATTAAAAAATCAAAATTATGACTGATATTTTTTTTTCTCCAAAAAATGAATTAATATTAATTTAATAAAATGAATGAATAAAAGGAATCTTATTTAAATTGAGTTAAATTAGAATTTCAAATTTTTATGTCATAATTTTAATTGACTGGCATAATTCTGACTCTAATTTAAACTTTACCTCACTATTTAGACTTTTTGGCATAATTTCTTTTTTAGTCTATTAATTATGAGCAACTGCATGTCCTAACTGATGAACACTTACTGATTTTGTTTCTTTCTGTTCAAAACTACAGCTGCCAACAGAATAAAACAACTGCAGTTTCATAATTTATAACCCGTATGAAAGCGACGAATGTCGAATTGGGCAAATGTTAGCTTCTGCCCTTTTAATTCAAGTTCTACGTTTGAAAACCCCAATCCTACATGACATTACATAATTAATATGCGCGACGCGACTGTGTTGTGTCAAGTTAATAATCGTTATTAGTGTGGCATCAGCTGTGTAACATCGCGAGGACACTCATCTGGAGTGTATTGAGTGTTTACAATAGCAGCTGAATATGCGTCATCAGTGTGACTGTAAATACAGGTGAGGTATGTCTGATCCACTCATGACTTTACTGTGAAGTTACGTGTAGCGTTACATACGTGTGTTTACTCTTTAAGAGCTGCGGTTAGTGTGTCTTTAATAGTCCAGATCCATTCGCCGGCCGCCCAGACCATCCAGCTCAACCAGCTGCTGTTTTAATGAGCTTCTCTGTCATTAAACAGGCTGTTGTGTGATTAAAAGTGTTTTGTTTGACAGGAAGGACTGGTGATGCAGAAAGTATTTCCCTTTAAATCATCGTCTCCTCAGGTGACCGCTCAGCCGAGGGCTGTGGCTGAACCTCAGGTAATGGCTTTAGAGAGGAAGTGTCCTAAATCTGGCTTTAAATCTGGTTCGAGAGGTATCTATATTATGCCAATGATTTCAAATTATTCTTATTTCATTCATAATTATGATTAAGCATGTCAAAATTTCTAATGTTCATCATATAATATGAAAATGTAATTTAGTGTCACAATTTTCATCACATAACTATAAATTAGTATGTCTTAATTTCTACTTTACATCGTATATGACTTTAGTCATAATTAAATAATTTCAAATTGGTATCATAATGTTGTCAATTTTTACTTTCCATCACATAATTATGATTTATTCATAATTTCTTAATTTCATCTTATAAATATGATTTAAGTCATAATTCAATAATTTCAACTAATTGTCACATTTTTTTGTAAATTTTGACTTTTCATCACATAATTATAACTTAGTATGTCATCATTTCTACTTTTCATCTTATAAATATGGCTTAAGTCATAATTAAATAATTTCAAACTTATGTCATAATTTTGTCAATTTTGGCTTAGTATTCATCTTTTCTACTTTTCATCTTATAAATATGGCTTCAGTCATAATTAAATAATTTCAAACTTATGTCATAATTTTGTCAATTTTGGCTTAGTGTTCATCATTTCTACTTTTCATCTTATAAATATGGCTTAAGTCATAATTAAATAATTTCAAACTTATGTCATAATTTTGTCAATTTTGACTTAGTGTTCATCATTTCTACTTTTCATCTTATAAATATGGCTTAAGTCATAATTAAATAATTTCAAACTTATGTCATAATTTTGTCAATTTTGGCTTAGTATTCATCATTTCTACTTTTCATCTTATAAATATGGCTTAAGTCATAATTAAATAATTTCAAACTTATGTCATAATTTTGTCAATTTTGGCTTAGTGTTCATCATTTCTACTTTTCATCTTATAAATATGGCTTAAGTCATAATTAAATAATTTCAAACTTATGTCATAATTTTGTCAATTTTGGCTTAGTGTTCATCATTTCTACTTTTCATCTTATAAATATGGCTTAAGTCATAATTAAATAATTTCAAACTTATGTCATAATTTTGTCAATTTTGGCTTAGTGTTCATCATTTCTACTTTTCATCTTATAAATATGGCTTAAGTCATAATTAAATAATTTCAAACTTATGTCATAATTTTGTCAATTTTGGCTTAGTGTTCATCATTTCTACTTTTCATCTTATAAATATGGCTTAAGTCATAATTAAATAATTTCAAACTTATGTCATAATTTTGTCAATTTTGGCTTAGTGTTCATCATTTCTACTTTTCATCTTATAAATATGGCTTAAGTCATAATTAAATAATTTCAAACTTATGTCATAATTTTGTCAATTTTGGCTTAGTATTCATCATTTCTACTTTTCATCTTATAAATATGGCTTAAGTCATAATTAAATAATTTCAAACTTATGTCATAATTTTGTCAATTTTGGCTTAGTGTTCATCATTTCTACTTTTCATCTTATAAATATTGCTTAAGTCATAATTAAATAATTTCAAACTTATGTCATAATTTTGTCAATTTTGGCTTAGTGTTCATCATTTCTACTTTTCATCTTATAAATATGGCTTAAGTCATAATTAAATAATTTCAAACTTATGTCATAATTTTGTCAATTTTGGCTTAGTATTCATCATTTCTACTTTTCATCTTATAAATATGGCTTAAGTCATAATTAAATAATTTCAAACTTATGTCATAATTTTGTCAATTTTGGCTTAGTGTTCATCATTTCTACTTTTCATCTTATAAGTATGGCTTAAGTCATAATTAAATAATTTCAAACTTATGTCATAATTTTGTCAATTTTGGCTGTGTTCATCATTTCTACTTTTCATCTTATAAATATGGCTTAAGTCATAATTAAATAATTTCAAACTTATGTCATAATTTTGTCAATTTTGGCTTAGTGTTCATCATTTCTACTTTTCATCTTATAAATATGGCTTAAGTCATAATTAAATAATTTCAAACTTATGTCATAATTTTGTCAATTTTGACTTAGTATTCATCATTTCTACTTTTCATCTTATAAATATGGCTTAAGTCATAATTAAATAATTTCAAACTTGTCATAATTTTGTCAATTTTGGCTTAGTATTCATCATTTCTACTTTTCATCTTATAAATATGGCTTAAGTCATAATTAAGTAATTTCAAACTTATGTCATAATTTTGTCAATTTTGGCTTAGTATTCATCATTTCTACTTTTCATCTTATAAATATGGCTTAAGTCATAATTAAATAATTTCAAACTTATGTCATAATTTTGTCAATTTTGGCTTAGTATTCATCATTTCTACTTTTCATCTTATAAGTATGGCTTAAGTCATAATTAAATAATTTCAAACTTATGTCATAATTTTGTCAATTTTGGCTTAGTGTTCATCATTTCTACTTTTCATCTTATAAATATGGCTTAAGTCATAATTAAATAATTTCAAACTTATGTCATAATTTTGTCAATTTTGGCTTAGTATTCATCATTTCTACTTTTCATCTTATAAATATGGCTTAAGTCATAATTAAATAATTTCAAACTTATGTCATAATTTTGTCAATTTTGGCTTAGTGTTCATCATTTCTACTTTTCATCTTATAAATATGGCTTAAGTCATAATTAAATAATTTCAAACTTATGTCATAATTTTGTCAAGTTTGGCTTAGTGTTCATTATTTCTACTTTTCATCTTATAAGTATGGCTTAAGTCATAATTAAATAATTTCAAACTTATGTCATAATTTTGTCAATTTTGACTTAGTATTCATCATTTCTACTTTTGATCTTATAAATATGGCTTAAGTCATAATTAAATAATTTCAAACTTATGTCATAATTTTGTCAATTTTGGCTTAGTATTCATCATTTCTACTTTTCATCTTATAATTATGGCTTAAGTCATAATTAAGTAATTTCAAACTTATGTCATAATTTTGTCAATTTTGGCTTAGTATTCATCATTTCTACTTTTCATCTTATAAATATGGCTTAAGTCATAATTAAATAATTTCAAACTTATGTCATAATTTTGTCAATTTTGGCTTAGTATTCATCATTTCTACTTTTCATCTTATAAATATGGCTTAAGTCATAATTAAGTAATTTCAAACTTATGTCAAAATTTTGTCAATTTTGGCTTAGTGTTCATCATTTCTACTTTTCATCTTATAAATATGGCTTAAGTCATAATTAAATAATTTCAAACTTATGTCATAATTTTGTCAATTTTGGCTTAGTATTCATCATTTCTACTTTTCATCTTATAAATATGGCTTAAGTCATAATTAAATAATTTCAAACTTATGTCATAATTTTGTCAATTTTGGCTTAGTGTTCATCATTTCTACTTTTCATCTTATAAATATTGCTTAAGTCATAATTAAATAATTTCAAACTTATGTCATAATTTTGTCAATTTTGACTTAGTGTTCATCATTTCTACTTTTCATCTTATAAATATGGCTTAAGTCATAATTAAATAATTTCAATCTTATGTCATAATTTTGTCAATTTTGGCTTAGTATTCATCATTTCTACTTTTCATCTTATAAGTATGGCTTAAGTCATAATTAAATAATTTAAAGATAACGTCATAATTTTGTCAATTTTGACTTAGTATTCATCATTTCTACTTTTCATCTTATAAATATGGCTTAAGTCATAATTAAATAATTTCAAACTTATGTCATAATTTTGTCAAGTTTGGCTTAGTGTTCATCATTTCTACTTTTCATCTTATAAGTATGGCTTCAGTCATAATTAAATAATTTCAAACTTATGTCATAATTTTGTCAATTTTGACTTAGTGTTCATCATTTCTACTTTTCATCTTATAAGTATGGCTTAAGTCATAATTAAATAATTTCAAACTTATGTCATAATTTTGTCAATTTTGGCTTAGTGTTCATCATTTCTACTTTTCATCTTATAAGTATGGCTTAAGTCATAATTAAATAATTTCAAACTTATGTCATAATTTTGTCAATTTTGACTTAGTGTTCATCATTTCTACTTTTCATCTTATAAATATGGCTTCAGTCATAATTAAATAATTTCAAACTTATGTCATAATTTTGTCAATTTTGGCTTAGTATTCATCATTTCTACTTTTCATCTTATAAATATGGCTTAAGTCATAATTAAATAATTTCAAACTTATGTCATAATTTTGTCAATTTTGACTTAGTATTCATCATTTCTACTTTTCATCTTATAAATATGGCTTAAGTCATAATTAAATAATTTCAAACTTATGTCATAATTTTGTCAATTTTGACTTAGTGTTCATCATTTCTACTTTTCATCTTATAAATATGGCTTAAGTCATAATTAAATAATTTCAAACTTATGTCATAATTTTGTCAATTTTGTCTTAGTATTCATCTTTTCTACTTTTCAACTTATAAATATGGCTTAAGTCATAATTAAATAATTTCAAACTTATGTCATAATTTTGTCAATTTTGGCTTAGTGTTCATCATTTCTACTTTTCATCTTATAAATATTGCTTAAGTCATAATTAAATAATTTCAAACTTATGTCATAATTTTGTCAATTTTGGCTTAGTGTTCATCATTTCTACTTTTCATCTTATAAATATGGCTTAAGTCATAATTAAATAATTTCAAACTTATGTCATAATTTTGTCAATTTTGGCTTAGTGTTCATCATTTCTACTTTTCATCTTATAAATATGGCTTAAGTCATAATTAAATAATTTCAAACTTATGTCATAATTTTGTCAATTTTGACTTAGTGTTCATTATTTCTACTTTTCATCTTATAAATATGGCTTAAGTCATAATTAAATAATTTCAAACTTATGTCATAATTTTGTCAATTTTGGCTTAGTATTCATCATTTCTACTTTTCATCTTATAAATATGGCTTAAGTCATAATTAAATAATTTCAAACTTATGTCATAATTTTGTCAATTTTGGCTTAGTATTCATCTTTTCTACTTTTCATCTTATAAATATGGCTTAAGTCATAATTAAATAATTTCAAACTTATGTCATAATTTTGTCAATTTTGACTTAGTATTCATCATTTCTACTTTTCATCTTATAAATATGGCTTAAGTCATAATTAAATAATTTCAAACTTATGTCATAATTTTGTCAAGTTTGGCTTAGTGTTCATCATTTCTACTTTTCATCTTATAAGTATGGCTTAAGTCATAATTAAATAATTTCAAACTTATGTCATAATTTTGTCAATTTTGACTTAGTGTTCATCATTTCTACTTTTCATCTTATAAGTATGGCTTAAGTCATAATTAAATAATTTCAAACTTATGTCATAATTTTGTCAATTTTGGCTTAGTATTTTTCATTTCTACTTTTCATCTTATAAGTATGGCTTAAGTCATAATAAAATAATTTCAAACTTATGTCATAATTTTGTCAATTTTGGCTTAGTGTTCATCATTTCTACTTTTCATCTTATAAGTATGGCTTAAGTCATAATTAAATAATTTCAAACTTATGTCATAATTTTGTCAATTTTGGCTTAGTGTTCATCATTTCTACTTTTCATCTTATAAGTATGGCTTCAGTCATAATTAAATAATTTCAAACTTATGTCATAATTTTGTCAATTTTGACTTAGTGTTCATCATTTCTACTTTTCATCTTATAAATATGGCTTAAGTCATAATTAAATAATTTCAAACTTATGTCATAATTTTGTCAATTTTGGCTTAGTGTTCATCATTTCTGCTCTTCATCTTATAAATATGGCTTAAGTCATAATTAAATAATTTCAAACTTATGTCATAATTTTGTCAATTTTGGCTTAGTGTTCATCATTTCTGCTCTTCATCTTATAAATATGGCTTAAGTCATAATTAAATAATTTCAAACTTATGTCATAATTTTGTCAATTTTGGCTTAGTGTTCATCATTTCTACTTTTCATCTTATAAATATGGCTTAAGTCATAATTAAATAATTTCAAACTTATGTCATAATTTTGTCAATTTTGGCTTAGTATTCATCATTTCTACTTTTCATCTTATAAATATGGCTTAAGTCATAATTAAATAATTTCAAACTTATGTCATAATTTTGTCAATTTTGACTTAGTGTTCATCATTTCTACTTTTCATCTTATAAGTATGGCTTAAGTCATAATTAAATAATTTCAAACTTATGTCATAATTTTGTCAATTTTGGCTTAGTATTCATCATTTCTACTTTTCATCTTATAAGTATGGCTTCAGTCATAATTAAATAATTTCAAACTTATGTCATAATTTTATCAATTTTGGCTTAGTATTCATCATTTCTACTTTTCATCTTATAAGTATGGCTTAAGTCATAATTAAATAATTTCAAACTTATGTCATAATTTTGTCAATTTTGACTTAGTGTTCATCATTTCTACTTTTCATCTTATAAATATGGCTTCAGTCATAATTAAATAATTTCAAACTTATGTCATAATTTTGTCAATTTTGACTTAGTGTTCATCATTTCTACTTTTCATCTTATAAATATGGCTTAAGTCATAATTAAATAATTTCAAACTTATGTCATAATTTTGTCAATTTTGACTTAGTATTCATCATTTCTACTTTTCATCTTATAAATATGGCTTAAGTCATAATTAAATAATTTCAAACTTATGTCATAATTTTGTCAATTTTGGCTTAGTATTCATCTTTTCTACTTTTCATCTTATAAATATGGCTTAAGTCATAATTAAATAATTTCAAACTTATGTCATAATTTTGTCAATTTTGACTTAGTATTCATCATTTCTACTTTTCATCTTATAAATATGGCTTAAGTCATAATTAAATAATTTCAAACTTATGTCATAATTTTGTCAAGTTTGGCTTAGTGTTCATCATTTCTACTTTTCATCTTATAAGTATGGCTTAAGTCATAATTAAATAATTTCAAACTTATGTCATAATTTTGTCAATTTTGACTTAGTGTTCATCATTTCTACTTTTCATCTTATAAGTATGGCTTAAGTCATAATTAAATAATTTCAAACTTATGTCATAATTTTGTCAATTTTGGCTTAGTGTTCATCATTTCTACTTTTCATCTTATAAGTATGGCTTAAGTCATAATTAAATAATTTCAAACTTATGTCATAATTTTGTCAATTTTGGCTTAGTGTTCATCATTTCTACTTTTCATCTTATAAGTATGGCTTAAGTCATAATTAAATAATTTCAAACTTATGTCATAATTTTGTCAATTTTGGCTTAGTGTTCATCATTTCTACTTTTCATCTTATAAATATGGCTTAAGTCATAATTAAATAATTTCAAACTTATGTCATAATTTTGTCAATTTTGGCTTAGTGTTCATCATTTCTACTTTTCATCTTATAAATATGGCTTAAGTCATAATTAAATAATTTCAAACTTATGTCATAATTTTGTCAATTTTGGCTTAGTGTTCATCATTTCTACTTTTCATCTTATAAAAATGGCTTAAGTCATAATTAAATAATTTCAAACTTATGTCATAATTTTGTCAATTTTGGCTTAGTATTCATCATTTCTACTTTTCATCTTATAAATATGGCTTAAGTCATAATTAAATAATTTCAAACTTATGTCATAATTTTGTCAATTTTGGCTTAGTGTTCATCATTTCTACTTTTCATCTTATAAGTATGGCTTCAGTCATAATTAAATAATTTCAAACTTATGTCATAATTTTGTCAATTTTGGCTTAGTATTCATCATTTCTACTTTTCATCTTATAAATATGGCTTAAGTCATAATTAAATAATTTCAAACTTGTCATAATTTTGTCAATTTTGGCTTAGTGTTCATCATTTCTACTTTTCATCTTATAAATATGGCTTAAGTCATAATTAAATAATTTCAAACTTATGTCATAATTTTGTCAATTTTGACTTAGTATTCATCTTTTCTACTTTTCATCTTATAAATATGGCTTAAGTCATAATTAAATAATTTCAAACTTATGTCATAATTTTGTCAATTTTGACTTAGTGTTCATCATTTCTACTTTTCATCTTATAAATATGGCTTAAGTCATAATTAAATAATTTCAAACTTATGTCATAATTTTGTCAATTTTGGCTTAGTGTTCATCATTTCTACTTTTCATCTTATAAGTATGGCTTCAGTCATAATTAAATAATTTCAAACTTATGTCATAATTTTGTCAATTTTGGCTTAGTATTCATCATTTCTACTTTTCATCTTATAAATATGGCTTAAGTCATAATTAAATAATTTCAAACTTGTCATAATTTTGTCAATTTTGGCTTAGTGTTCATCATTTCTACTTTTCATCTTATAAATATGGCTTAAGTCATAATTAAATAATTTCAAACTTATGTCATAATTTTGTCAATTTTGACTTAGTATTCATCTTTTCTACTTTTCATCTTATAAATATGGCTTAAGTCATAATTAAATAATTTCAAACTTATGTCATAATTTTGTCAATTTTGACTTAGTGTTCATCATTTCTACTTTTCATCTTATAAATATGGCTTAAGTCATAATTAAATAATTTCAAACTAATGTCATAATTTTGTCAATTTTGGCTTAGTATTCATCATTTCTACTTTTCATCTTATAAATATGGCTTAAGTCATAATTAAATAATTTCAAACTTATGTCATAATTTTGTCAATTTTGGCTTAGTATTCATCATTTCTACTTTTCATTTTATAAGTATGGCTTCAGTCATAATTAAATAATTTCAAACTTATGTCATAATTTTGTCAATTTTGGCTTAGTATTCATCATTTCTACTTTTCATCTTATAAATATGGCTTAAGTCATAATTAAATAATTTCAAACTTGTCATAATTTTGTCAATTTTGGCTTAGTATTCATCTTTTCTACTTTTCATCTTATAAATATGGCTTAAGTCATAATTAAATAATTTCAAACTTATGTCATAATTTTGTCAATTTTGACTTAGTATTCATCATTTCTACTTTTCATCTTATAAGTATGGCTTAAGTCATAATTAAATAATTTCAAACTTATGTCATAATTTTGTCAATTTTGACTTAGTGTTCATCATTTCTACTTTTCATCTTATAAGTATGGCTTAAGTCATAATTAAATAATTTCAAACTTATGTCATAATTTTGTCAATTTTGGCTTAGTGTTCATCATTTCTACTTTTCATCTTATAAGTATGGCTTAAGTCATAATTAAATAATTTCAAACTTATGTCATAATTTTGTCAATTTTGGCTTAGTGTTCATCATTTCTACCTTTCATCTTATAAGTATGGCTTTCAGTCATAATTAAATAATTTCAAACTTATGTCATAATTTTGTCAATTTTGACTTAGTATTCATCATTTCTACTTTTCATCTTATAAATATGGCTTAAGTCATAATTAAATAATTTCAAACTTATGTCATAATTTTGTCAATTGTGGCTTAGTGTTCATCATTTCTACTTTTCATCTTATAAATATGGCTTAAGTCATAATTAAATAATTTCAAACTTATGTCATAATTTTGTCAATTTTGGCTTAGTGTTCATCATTTCTACTTTTCATCTTATAAATATGGCTTAAGTCATAATTAAATAATTTCAAACTTATGTCATAATTTTGTCAATTTTGGCTTAGTGTTCATCATTTCTACTTTTCATCTTATAAATATGGCTTAAGTCATAATTAAATAATTTCAAACTTATGTCATAATTTTGTCAATTTTGGCTTAGTATTCATCATTTCTACTTTTCATCTTATAAATATGGCTTAAGTCATAATTAAATAATTTCAAACTTATGTCATAATTTTGTCAATTTTGGCTTAGTGTTCATCATTTCTACTTTTCATCTTATAAATATTGCTTAAGTCATAATTAAATAATTTCAAACTTATGTCATAATTTTGTCAATTTTGGCTTAGTGTTCATCATTTCTACTTTTCATCTTATAAATATGGCTTAAGTCATAATTAAATAATTTCAAACTTATGTCATAATTTTGTCAATTTTGGCTTAGTATTCATCATTTCTACTTTTCATCTTATAAATATGGCTTAAGTCATAATTAAATAATTTCAAACTTATGTCATAATTTTGTCAATTTTGGCTTAGTGTTCATCATTTCTACTTTTCATCTTATAAGTATGGCTTAAGTCATAATTAAATAATTTCAAACTTATGTCATAATTTTGTCAATTTTGGCTGTGTTCATCATTTCTACTTTTCATCTTATAAATATGGCTTAAGTCATAATTAAATAATTTCAAACTTATGTCATAATTTTGTCAATTTTGGCTTAGTGTTCATCATTTCTACTTTTCATCTTATAAATATGGCTTAAGTCATAATTAAATAATTTCAAACTTATGTCATAATTTTGTCAATTTTGACTTAGTATTCATCATTTCTACTTTTCATCTTATAAATATGGCTTAAGTCATAATTAAATAATTTCAAACTTGTCATAATTTTGTCAATTTTGGCTTAGTATTCATCATTTCTACTTTTCATCTTATAAATATGGCTTAAGTCATAATTAAGTAATTTCAAACTTATGTCATAATTTTGTCAATTTTGGCTTAGTATTCATCATTTCTACTTTTCATCTTATAAATATGGCTTAAGTCATAATTAAATAATTTCAAACTTATGTCATAATTTTGTCAATTTTGGCTTAGTATTCATCATTTCTACTTTTCATCTTATAAGTATGGCTTAAGTCATAATTAAATAATTTCAAACTTATGTCATAATTTTGTCAATTTTGGCTTAGTGTTCATCATTTCTACTTTTCATCTTATAAATATGGCTTAAGTCATAATTAAATAATTTCAAACTTATGTCATAATTTTGTCAATTTTGGCTTAGTATTCATCATTTCTACTTTTCATCTTATAAATATGGCTTAAGTCATAATTAAATAATTTCAAACTTATGTCATAATTTTGTCAATTTTGGCTTAGTGTTCATCATTTCTACTTTTCATCTTATAAATATGGCTTAAGTCATAATTAAATAATTTCAAACTTATGTCATAATTTTGTCAAGTTTGGCTTAGTGTTCATTATTTCTACTTTTCATCTTATAAGTATGGCTTAAGTCATAATTAAATAATTTCAAACTTATGTCATAATTTTGTCAATTTTGACTTAGTATTCATCATTTCTACTTTTGATCTTATAAATATGGCTTAAGTCATAATTAAATAATTTCAAACTTATGTCATAATTTTGTCAATTTTGGCTTAGTATTCATCATTTCTACTTTTCATCTTATAATTATGGCTTAAGTCATAATTAAGTAATTTCAAACTTATGTCATAATTTTGTCAATTTTGGCTTAGTATTCATCATTTCTACTTTTCATCTTATAAATATGGCTTAAGTCATAATTAAATAATTTCAAACTTATGTCATAATTTTGTCAATTTTGGCTTAGTATTCATCATTTCTACTTTTCATCTTATAAATATGGCTTAAGTCATAATTAAGTAATTTCAAACTTATGTCAAAATTTTGTCAATTTTGGCTTAGTGTTCATCATTTCTACTTTTCATCTTATAAATATGGCTTAAGTCATAATTAAATAATTTCAAACTTATGTCATAATTTTGTCAATTTTGGCTTAGTATTCATCATTTCTACTTTTCATCTTATAAATATGGCTTAAGTCATAATTAAATAATTTCAAACTTATGTCATAATTTTGTCAATTTTGGCTTAGTGTTCATCATTTCTACTTTTCATCTTATAAATATTGCTTAAGTCATAATTAAATAATTTCAAACTTATGTCATAATTTTGTCAATTTTGACTTAGTGTTCATCATTTCTACTTTTCATCTTATAAATATGGCTTAAGTCATAATTAAATAATTTCAATCTTATGTCATAATTTTGTCAATTTTGGCTTAGTATTCATCATTTCTACTTTTCATCTTATAAGTATGGCTTAAGTCATAATTAAATAATTTAAAGATAACGTCATAATTTTGTCAATTTTGACTTAGTATTCATCATTTCTACTTTTCATCTTATAAATATGGCTTAAGTCATAATTAAATAATTTCAAACTTATGTCATAATTTTGTCAAGTTTGGCTTAGTGTTCATCATTTCTACTTTTCATCTTATAAATATGGCTTAAGTCATAATTAAATAATTTCAAACTTATGTCATAATTTTGTCAATTTTGACTTAGTGTTCATCATTTCTACTTTTCATCTTATAAATATGGCTTCAGTCATAATTAAATAATTTCAAACTTATGTCATAATTTTGTCAATTTTGGCTTAGTATTCATCATTTCTACTTTTCATCTTATAAATATGGCTTAAGTCATAATTAAATAATTTCAAACTTATGTCATAATTTTGTCAATTTTGGCTTAGTGTTCATCATTTCTACTTTTCATCTTATAAGTATGGCTTAAGTCATAATTAAATAATTTCAAACTTATGTCATAATTTTGTCAATTTTGGCTGTGTTCATCATTTCTACTTTTCATCTTATAAATATGGCTTAAGTCATAATTAAATAATTTCAAACTTATGTCATAATTTTGTCAATTTTGGCTTAGTGTTCATCATTTCTACTTTTCATCTTATAAATATGGCTTAAGTCATAATTAAATAATTTCAAACTTATGTCATAATTTTGTCAATTTTGACTTAGTATTCATCATTTCTACTTTTCATCTTATAAATATGGCTTAAGTCATAATTAAATAATTTCAAACTTGTCATAATTTTGTCAATTTTGGCTTAGTATTCATCATTTCTACTTTTCATCTTATAAATATGGCTTAAGTCATAATTAAGTAATTTCAAACTTATGTCATAATTTTGTCAATTTTGGCTTAGTATTCATCATTTCTACTTTTCATCTTATAAATATGGCTTAAGTCATAATTAAATAATTTCAAACTTATGTCATAATTTTGTCAATTTTGGCTTAGTATTCATCATTTCTACTTTTCATCTTATAAGTATGGCTTAAGTCATAATTAAATAATTTCAAACTTATGTCATAATTTTGTCAATTTTGGCTTAGTGTTCATCATTTCTACTTTTCATCTTATAAATATGGCTTAAGTCATAATTAAATAATTTCAAACTTATGTCATAATTTTGTCAATTTTGGCTTAGTATTCATCATTTCTACTTTTCATCTTATAAATATGGCTTAAGTCATAATTAAATAATTTCAAACTTATGTCATAATTTTGTCAATTTTGGCTTAGTGTTCATCATTTCTACTTTTCATCTTATAAATATGGCTTAAGTCATAATTAAATAATTTCAAACTTATGTCATAATTTTGTCAAGTTTGGCTTAGTGTTCATTATTTCTACTTTTCATCTTATAAGTATGGCTTAAGTCATAATTAAATAATTTCAAACTTATGTCATAATTTTGTCAATTTTGACTTAGTATTCATCATTTCTACTTTTGATCTTATAAATATGGCTTAAGTCATAATTAAATAATTTCAAACTTATGTCATAATTTTGTCAATTTTGGCTTAGTATTCATCATTTCTACTTTTCATCTTATAATTATGGCTTAAGTCATAATTAAGTAATTTCAAACTTATGTCATAATTTTGTCAATTTTGGCTTAGTATTCATCATTTCTACTTTTCATCTTATAAATATGGCTTAAGTCATAATTAAATAATTTCAAACTTATGTCATAATTTTGTCAATTTTGGCTTAGTATTCATCATTTCTACTTTTCATCTTATAAATATGGCTTAAGTCATAATTAAGTAATTTCAAACTTATGTCAAAATTTTGTCAATTTTGGCTTAGTGTTCATCATTTCTACTTTTCATCTTATAAATATGGCTTAAGTCATAATTAAATAATTTCAAACTTATGTCATAATTTTGTCAATTTTGGCTTAGTATTCATCATTTCTACTTTTCATCTTATAAATATGGCTTAAGTCATAATTAAATAATTTCAAACTTATGTCATAATTTTGTCAATTTTGGCTTAGTGTTCATCATTTCTACTTTTCATCTTATAAATATTGCTTAAGTCATAATTAAATAATTTCAAACTTATGTCATAATTTTGTCAATTTTGACTTAGTGTTCATCATTTCTACTTTTCATCTTATAAATATGGCTTAAGTCATAATTAAATAATTTCAATCTTATGTCATAATTTTGTCAATTTTGGCTTAGTATTCATCATTTCTACTTTTCATCTTATAAGTATGGCTTAAGTCATAATTAAATAATTTAAAGATAACGTCATAATTTTGTCAATTTTGACTTAGTATTCATCATTTCTACTTTTCATCTTATAAATATGGCTTAAGTCATAATTAAATAATTTCAAACTTATGTCATAATTTTGTCAAGTTTGGCTTAGTGTTCATCATTTCTACTTTTCATCTTATAAGTATGGCTTCAGTCATAATTAAATAATTTCAAACTTATGTCATAATTTTGTCAATTTTGACTTAGTGTTCATCATTTCTACTTTTCATCTTATAAGTATGGCTTAAGTCATAATTAAATAATTTCAAACTTATGTCATAATTTTGTCAATTTTGGCTTAGTGTTCATCATTTCTACTTTTCATCTTATAAGTATGGCTTAAGTCATAATTAAATAATTTCAAACTTATGTCATAATTTTGTCAATTTTGACTTAGTGTTCATCATTTCTACTTTTCATCTTATAAATATGGCTTCAGTCATAATTAAATAATTTCAAACTTATGTCATAATTTTGTCAATTTTGGCTTAGTATTCATCATTTCTACTTTTCATCTTATAAATATGGCTTAAGTCATAATTAAATAATTTCAAACTTATGTCATAATTTTGTCAATTTTGACTTAGTATTCATCATTTCTACTTTTCATCTTATAAATATGGCTTAAGTCATAATTAAATAATTTCAAACTTATGTCATAATTTTGTCAATTTTGACTTAGTGTTCATCATTTCTACTTTTCATCTTATAAATATGGCTTAAGTCATAATTAAATAATTTCAAACTTATGTCATAATTTTGTCAATTTTGTCTTAGTATTCATCTTTTCTACTTTTCAACTTATAAATATGGCTTAAGTCATAATTAAATAATTTCAAACTTATGTCATAATTTTGTCAATTTTGGCTTAGTGTTCATCATTTCTACTTTTCATCTTATAAATATTGCTTAAGTCATAATTAAATAATTTCAAACTTATGTCATAATTTTGTCAATTTTGGCTTAGTGTTCATCATTTCTACTTTTCATCTTATAAATATGGCTTAAGTCATAATTAAATAATTTCAAACTTATGTCATAATTTTGTCAATTTTGGCTTAGTGTTCATCATTTCTACTTTTCATCTTATAAATATGGCTTAAGTCATAATTAAATAATTTCAAACTTATGTCATAATTTTGTCAATTTTGACTTAGTGTTCATTATTTCTACTTTTCATCTTATAAATATGGCTTAAGTCATAATTAAATAATTTCAAACTTATGTCATAATTTTGTCAATTTTGGCTTAGTATTCATCATTTCTACTTTTCATCTTATAAATATGGCTTAAGTCATAATTAAATAATTTCAAACTTATGTCATAATTTTGTCAATTTTGGCTTAGTATTCATCTTTTCTACTTTTCATCTTATAAATATGGCTTAAGTCATAATTAAATAATTTCAAACTTATGTCATAATTTTGTCAATTTTGACTTAGTATTCATCATTTCTACTTTTCATCTTATAAATATGGCTTAAGTCATAATTAAATAATTTCAAACTTATGTCATAATTTTGTCAAGTTTGGCTTAGTGTTCATCATTTCTACTTTTCATCTTATAAGTATGGCTTAAGTCATAATTAAATAATTTCAAACTTATGTCATAATTTTGTCAATTTTGACTTAGTGTTCATCATTTCTACTTTTCATCTTATAAGTATGGCTTAAGTCATAATTAAATAATTTCAAACTTATGTCATAATTTTGTCAATTTTGGCTTAGTATTCATCATTTCTACTTTTCATCTTATAAGTATGGCTTAAGTCATAATAAAATAATTTCAAACTTATGTCATAATTTTGTCAATTTTGGCTTAGTGTTCATCATTTCTACTTTTCATCTTATAAGTATGGCTTAAGTCATAATTAAATAATTTCAAACTTATGTCATAATTTTGTCAATTTTGGCTTAGTGTTCATCATTTCTACTTTTCATCTTATAAGTATGGCTTCAGTCATAATTAAATAATTTCAAACTTATGTCATAATTTTGTCAATTTTGACTTAGTGTTCATCATTTCTACTTTTCATCTTATAAATATGGCTTAAGTCATAATTAAATAATTTCAAACTTATGTCATAATTTTGTCAATTTTGACTTAGTATTCATCATTTCTACTTTTCATCTTATAAATATGGCTTAAGTCATAATTAAATAATTTAAAACTTATGTCATAATTTTGTCAATTTTGGCTTAGTGTTCATCATTTCTGCTCTTCATCTTATAAATATGGCTTAAGTCATAATTAAATAATTTCAAACTTATGTCATAATTTTGTCAATTTTGGCTTAGTGTTCATCATTTCTGCTCTTCATCTTATAAATATGGCTTAAGTCATAATTAAATAATTTCAAACTTATGTCATAATTTTGTCAATTTTGGCTTAGTGTTCATCATTTCTACTTTTCATCTTATAAATATGGCTTAAGTCATAATTAAATAATTTCAAACTTATGTCATAATTTTGTCAATTTTGGCTTAGTATTCATCATTTCTACTTTTCATCTTATAAATATGGCTTAAGTCATAATTAAATAATTTCAAACTTATGTCATAATTTTGTCAATTTTGGCTTAGTATTCATCTTTTCTACTTTTCATCTTATAAATATGGCTTAAGTCATAATTAAATAATTTCAAACTTATGTCATAATTTTGTCAATTTTGACTTAGTATTCATCATTTCTACTTTTCATCTTATAAATATGGCTTAAGTCATAATTAAATAATTTCAAACTTATGTCATAATTTTGTCAAGTTTGGCTTAGTGTTCATCATTTCTACTTTTCATCTTATAAGTATGGCTTAAGTCATAATTAAATAATTTCAAACTTATGTCATAATTTTGTCAATTTTGACTTAGTGTTCATCATTTCTACTTTTCATCTTATAAGTATGGCTTAAGTCATAATTAAATAATTTCAAACTTATGTCATAATTTTGTCAATTTTGGCTTAGTATTCATCATTTCTACTTTTCATCTTATAAGTATGGCTTCAGTCATAATTAAATAATTTCAAACTTATGTCATAATTTTGTCAATTTTGGCTTAGTATTCATCATTTCTACTTTTCATCTTATAAGTATGGCTTAAGTCATAATTAAATAATTTCAAACTTATGTCATAATTTTGTCAATTTTGACTTAGTGTTCATCATTTCTACTTTTCATCTTATAAATATGGCTTCAGTCATAATTAAATAATTTCAAACTTATGTCATAATTTTGTCAATTTTGACTTAGTGTTCATCATTTCTACTTTTCATCTTATAAATATGGCTTAAGTCATAATTAAATAATTTCAAACTTATGTCATAATTTTGTCAATTTTGACTTAGTATTCATCATTTCTACTTTTCATCTTATAAATATGGCTTAAGTCATAATTAAATAATTTCAAACTTATGTCATAATTTTGTCAATTTTGGCTTAGTATTCATCTTTTCTACTTTTCATCTTATAAATATGGCTTAAGTCATAATTAAATAATTTCAAACTTATGTCATAATTTTGTCAATTTTGACTTAGTATTCATCATTTCTACTTTTCATCTTATAAATATGGCTTAAGTCATAATTAAATAATTTCAAACTTATGTCATAATTTTGTCAAGTTTGGCTTAGTGTTCATCATTTCTACTTTTCATCTTATAAGTATGGCTTAAGTCATAATTAAGTAATTTCAAACTTATGTCATAATTTTGTCAATTTTGGCTTAGTATTCATCATTTCTACTTTTCATCTTATAAATATGGCTTAAGTCATAATTAAATAATTTCAAACTTATGTCATAATTTTGTCAAGTTTGGCTTAGTGTTCATCATTTCTACTTTTCATCTTATAAATATGGCTTAAGTCATAATTAAATAATTTCAAACTTATGTCATAATTTTGTCAATTTTGGCTTAGTATTCATCATTTCTACTTTTCATCTTATAAATATGGCTTAAGTCATAATTAAATAATTTCAAACTTATGTCATAATTTTGTCAATTTTGACTTAGTGTTCATCATTTCTACTTTTCATCTTATAAGTATGGCTTAAGTCATAATTAAATAATTTCAAACTTATGTCATAATTTTGTCAATTTTGGCTTAGTGTTCATCATTTCTACTTTTCATCTTATAAGTATGGCTTAAGTCATAATTAAATAATTTCAAACTTATGTCATAATTTTGTCAATTTTGGCTTAGTGTTCATCATTTCTACTTTTCATCTTATAAGTATGGCTTAAGTCATAATTAAATAATTTCAAACTTATGTCATAATTTTGTCAATTTTGGCTTAGTGTTCATCATTTCTACTTTTCATCTTATAAATATGGCTTAAGTCATAATTAAATAATTTCAAACTTATGTCATAATTTTGTCAATTTTGGCTTAGTGTTCATCATTTCTACTTTTCATCTTATAAATATGGCTTAAGTCATAATTAAATAATTTCAAACTTATGTCATAATTTTGTCAATTTTGGCTTAGTGTTCATCATTTCTACTTTTCATCTTATAAATATGGCTTAAGTCATAATTAAATAATTTCAAACTTATGTCATAATTTTGTCAATTTTGGCTTAGTGTTCATCATTTCTACTTTTCATCTTATAAAAATGGCTTAAGTCATAATTAAATAATTTCAAACTTATGTCATAATTTTGTCAATTTTGGCTTAGTATTCATCATTTCTACTTTTCATCTTATAAATATGGCTTAAGTCATAATTAAATAATTTCAAACTTATGTCATAATTTTGTCAATTTTGGCTTAGTGTTCATCATTTCTACTTTTCATCTTATAAGTATGGCTTCAGTCATAATTAAATAATTTCAAACTTATGTCATAATTTTGTCAATTTTGGCTTAGTATTCATCATTTCTACTTTTCATCTTATAAATATGGCTTAAGTCATAATTAAATAATTTCAAACTTGTCATAATTTTGTCAATTTTGGCTTAGTGTTCATCATTTCTACTTTTCATCTTATAAATATGGCTTAAGTCATAATTAAATAATTTCAAACTTATGTCATAATTTTGTCAATTTTGACTTAGTATTCATCTTTTCTACTTTTCATCTTATAAATATGGCTTAAGTCATAATTAAATAATTTCAAACTTATGTCATAATTTTGTCAATTTTGACTTAGTGTTCATCATTTCTACTTTTCATCTTATAAATATGGCTTAAGTCATAATTAAATAATTTCAAACTTATGTCATAATTTTGTCAATTTTGGCTTAGTGTTCATCATTTCTACTTTTCATCTTATAAGTATGGCTTCAGTCATAATTAAATAATTTCAAACTTATGTCATAATTTTGTCAATTTTGGCTTAGTATTCATCATTTCTACTTTTCATCTTATAAATATGGCTTAAGTCATAATTAAATAATTTCAAACTTGTCATAATTTTGTCAATTTTGGCTTAGTGTTCATCATTTCTACTTTTCATCTTATAAATATGGCTTAAGTCATAATTAAATAATTTCAAACTTATGTCATAATTTTGTCAATTTTGACTTAGTATTCATCTTTTCTACTTTTCATCTTATAAATATGGCTTAAGTCATAATTAAATAATTTCAAACTTATGTCATAATTTTGTCAATTTTGACTTAGTGTTCATCATTTCTACTTTTCATCTTATAAATATGGCTTAAGTCATAATTAAATAATTTCAAACTTATGTCATAATTTTGTCAATTTTGGCTTAGTATTCATCATTTCTACTTTTCATCTTATAAATATGGCTTAAGTCATAATTAAATAATTTCAAACTTATGTCATAATTTTGTCAATTTTGGCTTAGTATTCATCATTTCTACTTTTCATTTTATAAGTATGGCTTCAGTCATAATTAAATAATTTCAAACTTATGTCATAATTTTGTCAATTTTGGCTTAGTATTCATCATTTCTACTTTTCATCTTATAAATATGGCTTAAGTCATAATTAAATAATTTCAAACTTGTCATAATTTTGTCAATTTTGGCTTAGTATTCATCTTTTCTACTTTTCATCTTATAAATATGGCTTAAGTCATAATTAAATAATTTCAAACTTATGTCATAATTTTGTCAATTTTGACTTAGTATTCATCATTTCTACTTTTCATCTTATAAGTATGGCTTAAGTCATAATTAAATAATTTCAAACTTATGTCATAATTTTGTCAATTTTGACTTAGTGTTCATCATTTCTACTTTTCATCTTATAAGTATGGCTTAAGTCATAATTAAATAATTTCAAACTTATGTCATAATTTTGTCAATTTTGGCTTAGTATTCATCATTTCTACCTTTCATCTTATAAGTATTGTTTTCAATCATAATTAAATAATTTCAAACTTATGTCATAATTTTGTCAATTTTGACTTAGTATTCATCATTTCTACTTTTCATCTTATAAATATGGCTTAAGTCATAATTAAATAATTTCAAACTTATGTCATAATTTTGTCAAGTTTGGCTTAGTGTTCATCATTTCTACTTTTCATCTTATAAGTATGGCTTAAGTCATAATTAAATAATTTCAAACTTATGTCATAATTTTGTCAATTTTGGCTTAGTATTCATCATTTCTACTTTTCATCTTATAAGTATGGCTTAAGTCATAATTAAATAATTTCAAACTTATGTCATAATTTTGTCAATTTTGGCTTAGTGTTCATCATTTCTACTTTTCATCTTATAAGTATGGCTTCAGTCATAATTAAATAATTTCAAACTTATGTCATAATTTTGTCAATTTTGACTTAGTGTTCATTATTTCTACTTTTCATCTTATAAATATGGCTTAAGTCATAATTAAATAATTTCAAACTTATGTCATAATTTTGTCAATTTTGACTTACTATTCATCATTTCTACTTTTCATCTTATAAATATGGCTTAAGTCATAATTAAATAATTTCAAACTTATGTCATAATTTTGTCAATTTTGACTTAGTGTTCATCATTTCTACTTTTCATCTTATAAATATGGCTTAAGTCATAATTAAATAATTTCAAACTTATGTCATAATTTTGTCAATTTTGGCTTAGTGTTCATCATTTCTACTTTTCATCTTATAAATATGTCTTAAGTCATAATTAAATAATTTCAAACTTATGTCATAATTTTGTCAATTTTGGCTTAGTGTTCATCATTTCTACTTTTCATCTTATAAATATTGCTTAAGTCATAATTAAATAATTTCAAACTTATGTCATAATTTTGTCAATTTTGGCTTAGTGTTCATCATTTCTACTTTTCATCTTATAAATATGGCTTAAGTCATAATTAAATAATTTCAAACTTATGTCATAATTTTGTCAATTTTGGCTTAGTATTCATCTTTTCTACTTTTCAACTTATAAATATGGCTTAAGTCATAATTAAATAATTTCAAACTTATGTCATAATTTTGTCAATTTTGGCTTAGTGTTCATCATTTCTACTTTTCATCTTATAAATATTGCTTAAGTCATAATTAAATAATTTCAAACTTATGTCATAATTTTGTCAATTTTGGCTTAGTGTTCATCATTTCTACTTTTCATCTTATAAATATGGCTTAAGTCATAATTAAATAATTTCAAACTTATGTCATAATTTTGTCAATTTTGGCTTAGTGTTCATCATTTCTACTTTTCATCTTATAAATATGGCTTAAGTCATAATTAAATAATTTCAAACTTATGTCATAATTTTGTCAATTTTGACTTAGTGTTCATTATTTCTACTTTTCATCTTATAAATATGGCTTAAGTCATAATTAAATAATTTCAAACTTATGTCATAATTTTGTCAATTTTGGCTTAGTATTCATCATTTCTACTTTTCATCTTATAAATATGGCTTAAGTCATAATTAAATAATTTCAAACTTATGTCATAATTTTGTCAATTTTGGCTTAGTATTCATCTTTTCTACTTTTCATCTTATAAATATGGCTTAAGTCATAATTAAATAATTTCAAACTTATGTCATAATTTTGTCAATTTTGACTTAGTATTCATCATTTCTACTTTTCATCTTATAAATATGGCTTAAGTCATAATTAAATAATTTCAAACTTATGTCATAATTTTGTCAAGTTTGGCTTAGTGTTCATCATTTCTACTTTTCATCTTATAAGTATGGCTTAAGTCATAATTAAATAATTTCAAACTTATGTCATAATTTTGTCAATTTTGACTTAGTGTTCATCATTTCTACTTTTCATCTTATAAGTATGGCTTAAGTCATAATTAAATAATTTCAAACTTATGTCATAATTTTGTCAATTTTGGCTTAGTATTCATCATTTCTACTTTTCATCTTATAAGTATGGCTTAAGTCATAATAAAATAATTTCAAACTTATGTCATAATTTTGTCAATTTTGGCTTAGTGTTCATCATTTCTACTTTTCATCTTATAAGTATGGCTTAAGTCATAATAAAATAATTTCAAACTTATGTCATAATTTTGTCAATTTTGGCTTAGTGTTCATCATTTCTACTTTTCATCTTATAAGTATGGCTTCAGTCATAATTAAATAATTTCAAACTTATGTCATAATTTTGTCAATTTTGACTTAGTGTTCATCATTTCTACTTTTCATCTTATAAATATGGCTTAAGTCATAATTAAATAATTTCAAACTTATGTCATAATTTTGTCAATTTTGACTTAGTATTCATCATTTCTACTTTTCATCTTATAAATATGGCTTAAGTCATAATTAAATAATTTCAAACTTATGTCATAATTTTGTCAATTTTGGCTTAGTGTTCATCATTTCTGCTCTTCATATTATAAATATGGCTTAAGTCATAATTAAATAATTTCAAACTTATGTCATAATTTTGTCAATTTTGACTTAGTGTTCATCATTTCTGCTCTTCATCTTATAAATATGGCTTAAGTCATAATTAAATAATTTCAAACTTATGTCATAATTTTGTCAATTTTGGCTTAGTGTTCATCATTTCTACTTTTCATCTTATAAATATGGCTTAAGTCATAATTAAATAATTTCAAACTTATGTCATAATTTTGTCAATTTTGGCTTAGTATTCATCATTTCTACTTTTCATCTTATAAATATGGCTTAAGTCATAATTAAATAATTTCAAACTTATGTCATAATTTTGTCAATTTTGGCTTAGTGTTCATCATTTCTACTTTTCATCTTATAAATATGGCTTAAGTCATAATTAAATAATTTCAAACTTATGTCATAATTTTGTCAATTTTGGCTTAGTATTCATCATTTCTACTTTTCATCTTATAAATATGGCTTAAGTCATAATTAAATAATTTCAAACTTATGTCATAATTTTGTCAATTTTGGCTTAGTATTCATCATTTCTACTTTTCATCTTATAAATATGGCTTAAGTCATAATTAAATAATTTCAAACTTATGTCATAATTTTGTCAAGTTTGGCTTAGTGTTCATCATTTCTACTTTTCATCTTATAAGTATGGCTTAAGTCATAATTAAATAATTTCAAACTTATGTCATAATTTTGTCAATTTTGACTTAGTGTTCATCATTTCTACTTTTCATCTTATAAGTATGGCTTAAGTCATAATTAAATAATTTCAAACTTATGTCATAATTTTGTCAATTTTGGCTTAGTATTCATCATTTCTACTTTTCATCTTATAAGTATGGCTTAAGTCATAATTAAATAATTTCAAACTTATGTCATAATTTTGTCAATTTTGGCTTAGTGTTCATCATTTCTACTTTTCATCTTATAAGTATGGCTTAAGTCATAATTAAATAATTTCAAACTTATGTCATAATTTTGTCAATTTTGGCTTAGTGTTCATCATTTCTACTTTTCATCTTATAAATATGGCTTAAGTCATAATTAAATAATTTCAAACTTATGTCATAATTTTGTCAATTTTGGCTTAGTGTTCATCATTTCTACTTTTCATCTTATAAATATGGCTTAAGTCATAATTAAATAATTTCAAACTTATGTCATAATTTTGTCAATTTTGGCTTAGTGTTCATCATTTCTACTTTTCATCTTATAAATATGGCTTAAGTCATAATTAAATAATTTCAAACTTATGTCATAATTTTGTCAATTTTGGCTTAGTGTTCATCATTTCTACTTTTCATCTTATAAAAATGGCTTAAGTCATAATTAAATAATTTCGAACTTATGTCATAATTTTGTCAATTTTGACTTAGTATTCATCTTTTCTACTTTTCATCTTATAAATATGGCTTAAGTCATAATTAAATAATTTCAAACTTATGTCATAATTTTGTCAAGTTTGGCTTAGTGTTCATCATTTCTACTTTTCATCTTATAAGTATGGCTTAAGTCATAATTAAATAATTTCAAACTTATGTCATAATTTTGTCAATTTTGGCTTAGTATTCATCATTTCTACTTTTCATCTTATAAGTATGGCTTCAGTCATAATTAAATAATTTCAAACTTATGTCATAATTTTGTCAATTTTGACTTAGTGTTCATTATTTCTACTTTTCATCTTATAAATATGGCTTAAGTCATAATTAAATAATTTCAAACTTATGTCATAATTTTGTCAATTTTGACTTACTATTCATCATTTCTACTTTTCATCTTATAAATATGGCTTAAGTCATAATTAAATAATTTCAAACTTATGTCATAATTTTGTCAATTTTGACTTAGTGTTCATCATTTCTACTTTTCATCTTATAAATATGGCTTAAGTCATAATTAAATAATTTCAAACTTATGTCATAATTTTGTCAATTTTGGCTTAGTGTTCATCATTTCTACTTTTCATCTTATAAATATGTCTTAAGTCATAATTAAATAATTTCAAACTTATGTCATAATTTTGTCAATTTTGGCTTAGTGTTCATCATTTCTACTTTTCATCTTATAAATATTGCTTAAGTCATAATTAAATAATTTCAAACTTATGTCATAATTTTGTCAATTTTGGCTTAGTGTTCATCATTTCTACTTTTCATCTTATAAATATGGCTTAAGTCATAATTAAATAATTTCAAACTTATGTCATAATTTTGTAAATTTTGGCTTAGTATTCATCTTTTCTACTTTTCAACTTATAAATATGGCTTAAGTCATAATTAAATAATTTCAAACTTATGTCATAATTTTGTCAATTTTGGCTTAGTGTTCATCATTTCTACTTTTCATCTTATAAATATTGCTTAAGTCATAATTAAATAATTTCAAACTTATGTCATAATTTTGTCAATTTTGGCTTAGTGTTCATCATTTCTACTTTTCATCTTATAAATATGGCTTAAGTCATAATTAAATAATTTCAAACTTATGTCATAATTTTGTCAATTTTGGCTTAGTGTTCATCATTTCTACTTTTCATCTTATAAATATGGCTTAAGTCATAATTAAATAATTTCAAACTTATGTCATAATTTTGTCAATTTTGACTTAGTGTTCATTATTTCTACTTTTCATCTTATAAATATGGCTTAAGTCATAATTAAATAATTTCAAACTTATGTCATAATTTTGTCAATTTTGGCTTAGTATTCATCATTTCTACTTTTCATCTTATAAATATGGCTTAAGTCATAATTAAATAATTTCAAACTTATGTCATAATTTTGTCAATTTTGGCTTAGTATTCATCTTTTCTACTTTTCATCTTATAAATATGGCTTAAGTCATAATTAAATAATTTCAAACTTATGTCATAATTTTGTCAATTTTGACTTAGTATTCATCATTTCTACTTTTCATCTTATAAATATGGCTTAAGTCATAATTAAATAATTTCAAACTTATGTCATAATTTTGTCAAGTTTGGCTTAGTGTTCATCATTTCTACTTTTCATCTTATAAGTATGGCTTAAGTCATAATTAAATAATTTCAAACTTATGTCATAATTTTGTCAATTTTGACTTAGTGTTCATCATTTCTACTTTTCATCTTATAAGTATGGCTTAAGTCATAATTAAATAATTTCAAACTTATGTCATAATTTTGTCAATTTTGGCTTAGTATTCATCATTTCTACTTTTCATCTTATAAGTATGGCTTAAGTCATAATAAAATAATTTCAAAATTATGTCATAATTTTGTCAATTTTGGCTTAGTGTTCATCATTTCTACTTTTCATCTTATAAGTATGGCTTAAGTCATAATTAAATAATTTCAAACTTATGTCATAATTTTGTCAATTTTGGCTTAGTGTTCATCATTTCTACTTTTCATCTTATAAGTATGGCTTCAGTCATAATTAAATAATTTCAAACTTATGTCATAATTTTGTCAATTTTGACTTAGTGTTCATCATTTCTACTTTTCATCTTATAAATATGGCTTAAGTCATAATTAAATAATTTCAAACTTATGTCATAATTTTGTCAATTTTGACTTAGTATTCATCATTTCTACTTTTCATCTTATAAATATGGCTTAAGTCATAATTAAATAATTTAAAACTTATGTCATAATTTTGTCAATTTTGGCTTAGTGTTCATCATTTCTGCTCTTCATATTATAAATATGGCTTAAGTCATTGATTGATTGATTGATTGATTGACCTTTTATTATCCCGAAGGAAATTTGTCTTGGACACATACAAAAACACTGTCTGCTGTATAAAAAAATAAATAATAATAAATACGTAAATAAATAAATGCATGAATGTCACTTGTACACACGCACTTTACACACACGCACACAATATCTGCAATACATATACAAACTACAATCAAACAACCAACTGCACATTGCCCTTTAAACTACAGTTCTAAAATTTAAAATACATCTCAGAGGTAACCTTAATGCTTATTTAAGGCTATAATAGACAGGGGTACAAAGGAGTTCATAATTAAGTCATAATTAAATAATTTCAAACTTATGTCATAATTTTGTCAATTTTGGCTTAGTGTTCATCATTTCTGCTCTTCATCTTATAAATATGGCTTAAGTCATAATTAAATAATTTCAAACTTATGTCATAATTTTGTCAATTTTGGCTTAGTGTTCATCATTTCTACTTTTCATCTTATAAATATGGCTTAAGTCATAATTAAATAATTTCAAACTTATGTCATAATTTTGTCAATTTTGGCTTAGTATTCATCATTTCTACTTTTCATCTTATAAAAATGGCTTAAGTCATAATTAAATAATTTCAAACTTATGTCATAATTTTGTCAATTTTGGCTTAGTATTCATCTTTTCTACTTTTCATCTTATAAATATGGCTTAAGTCATAATTAAATAATTTCAAACTTATGTCATAATTTTGTCAATTTTGACTTAGTATTCATCATTTCTACTTTTCATCTTATAAATATGGCTTCAGTCATAATTAAATAATTTCAAACTTATGTCATAATTTTGTCAATTTTGGCTTAGTATTCATCATTTCTACTTTTCATCTTATAAATATGGCTTAAGTCATAAGTAAATAATTTCAAACTTGTCATAATTTTGTCAATTTTGGCTTAGTGTTCATCATTTCTACTTTTCATCTTATAAATATGGCTTAAGTCATAATTAAATAATTTCAAACTTATGTCATAATTTTGTCAATTTTGACTTAGTATTCATCTTTTCTACTTTTCATCTTATAAATATGGCTTAAGTCATAATTAAATAATTTCAAACTTATGTCATAATTTTGTCAATTTTGACTTAGTGTTCATCATTTCTACTTTTCATCTTATAAATATGGCTTAAGTCATAATTAAATAATTTCAAACTTATGTCATAATTTTGTCAATTTTGGCTTAGTGTTCATCATTTCTACTTTTCATCTTATAAGTATGGCTTCAGTCATAATTAAATAATTTCAAACTTATGTCATAATTTTGTCAATTTTGGCTTAGTATTCATCATTTCTACTTTTCATCTTATAAATATGGCTTAAGTCATAATTAAATAATTTCAAACTTGTCATAATTTTGTCAATTTTGGCTTAGTGTTCATCATTTCTACTTTTCATCTTATAAATATGGCTTAAGTCATAATTAAATAATTTCAAACTTATGTCATAATTTTGTCAATTTTGACTTAGTATTCATCTTTTCTACTTTTCATCTTATAAATATGGCTTAAGTCATAATTAAATAATTTCAAACTTATGTCATAATTTTGTCAATTTTGACTTAGTGTTCATCATTTCTACTTTTCATCTTATAAATATGGCTTAAGTCATAATTAAATAATTTCAAACTTATGTCATAATTTTGTCAATTTTGGCTTAGTATTCATCATTTCTACTTTTCATCTTATAAATATGGCTTAAGTCATAATTAAATAATTTCAAACTTATGTCATAATTTTGTCAATTTTGGCTTAGTATTCATCATTTCTACTTTTCATTTTATAAGTATGGCTTCAGTCATAATTAAATAATTTCAAACTTATGTCATAATTTTGTCAATTTTGGCTTAGTATTCATCATTTCTACTTTTCATCTTATAAATATGGCTTAAGTCATAATTAAATAATTTCAAACTTGTCATAATTTTGTCAATTTTGGCTTAGTATTCATCTTTTCTACTTTTCATCTTATAAATATGGCTTAAGTCATAATTAAATAATTTCAAACTTATGTCATAATTTTGTCAATTTTGGCTTAGTATTCATCATTTCTACCTTTCATCTTATAAGTATGGCTTTCAGTCATAATTAAATAATTTCAAACTTATGTCATAATTTTGTCAATTTTGACTTAGTATTCATCATTTCTACTTTTCATCTTATAAATATGGCTTAAGTCATAATTAAATAATTTCAAACTTATGTCATAATTTTGTCAAGTTTGGCTTAGTGTTCATCATTTCTACTTTTCATCTTATAAGTATGGCTTAAGTCATAATTAAATAATTTCAAACTTATGTCATAATTTTGTCAATTTTGGCTTAGTATTCATCATTTCTACTTTTCATCTTATAAGTATGGCTTAAGTCATAATTAAATAATTTCAAACTTATGTCATAATTTTGTCAATTTTGGCTTAGTGTTCATCATTTCTACTTTTCATCTTATAAGTATGGCTTCAGTCATAATTAAATAATTTCAAACTTATGTCATAATTTTGTCAATTTTGACTTAGTGTTCATTATTTCTACTTTTCATCTTATAAATATGGCTTAAGTCATAATTAAATAATTTCAAACTTATGTCATAATTTTGTCAATTTTGACTTACTATTCATCATTTCTACTTTTCATCTTATAAATATGGCTTAAGTCATAATTAAATAATTTCAAACTTATGTCATAATTTTGTCAATTTTGACTTAGTGTTCATCATTTCTACTTTTCATCTTATAAATATGGCTTAAGTCATAATTAAATAATTTCAAACTTATGTCATAATTTTGTCAATTTTGGCTTAGTGTTCATCATTTCTACTTTTCATCTTATAAATATGTCTTAAGTCATAATTAAATAATTTCAAACTTATGTCATAATTTTGTCAATTTTGGCTTAGTGTTCATCATTTCTACTTTTCATCTTATAAATATGGCTTAAGTCATAATTAAATAATTTCAAACTTATGTCATAATTTTGTCAATTTTGGCTTAGTATTCATCTTTTCTACTTTTCAACTTATAAATATGGCTTAAGTCATAATTAAATAATTTCAAACTTATGTCATAATTTTGTCAATTTTGGCTTAGTGTTCATCATTTCTACTTTTCATCTTATAAATATTGCTTAAGTCATAATTAAATAATTTCAAACTTATGTCATAATTTTGTCAATTTTGGCTTAGTGTTCATCATTTCTACTTTTCATCTTATAAATATGGCTTAAGTCATAATTAAATAATTTCAAACTTATGTCATAATTTTGTCAATTTTGGCTTAGTGTTCATCATTTCTACTTTTCATCTTATAAATATGGCTTAAGTCATAATTAAATAATTTCAAACTTATGTCATAATTTTGTCAATTTTGACTTAGTGTTCATTATTTCTACTTTTCATCTTATAAATATGGTTTAAGTCATAATTAAATAATTTCAAACTTATGTCATAATTTTGTCAATTTTGGCTTAGTATTCATCATTTCTACTTTTCATCTTATAAATATGGCTTAAGTCATAATTAAATAATTTCAAACTTATGTCATAATTTTGTCAATTTTGACTTAGTGTTCATCATTTCTACTTTTCATCTTATAAATATTGCTTAAGTCATAATTAAATAATTTCAAACTTATGTCATAATTTTGTCAATTTTGGCTTAGTATTCATCATTTCTACTTTTCATCTTATAAATATGGCTTAAGTCATAATTAAATAATTTCAAACTTATGTCATAATTTTGTCAATTTTGGCTTAGTATTCATCTTTTCTACTTTTCATCTTATAAATATGGCTTAAGTCATAATTAAATAATTTCAAACTTATGTCATAATTTTGTCAATTTTGACTTAGTATTCATCATTTCTACTTTTCATCTTATAAATATGGCTTAAGTCATAATTAAATAATTTCAAACTTATGTCATAATTTTGTCAAGTTTGGCTTAGTGTTCATCATTTCTACTTTTCATCTTATAAGTATGGCTTAAGTCATAATTAAATAATTTCAAACTTATGTCATAATTTTGTCAATTTTGACTTAGTGTTCATCATTTCTACTTTTCATCTTATAAGTATGGCTTAAGTCATAATTAAATAATTTCAAACTTATGTCATAATTTTGTCAATTTTGGCTTAGTATTCATCATTTCTACTTTTCATCTTATAAGTATGGCTTAAGTCATAATAAAATAATTTCAAACTTATGTCATAATTTTGTCAATTTTGGCTTAGTGTTCATCATTTCTACTTTTCATCTTATAAGTATGGCTTAAGTCATAATTAAATAATTTCAAACTTATGTCATAATTTTGTCAATTTTGGCTTAGTGTTCATCATTTCTACTTTTCATCTTATAAGTATGGCTTCAGTCATAATTAAATAATTTCAAACTTATGTCATAATTTTGTCAATTTTGACTTAGTGTTCATCATTTCTACTTTTCATCTTATAAATATGGCTTAAGTCATAATTAAATAATTTCAAACTTATGTCATAATTTTGTCAATTTTGACTTAGTATTCATCATTTCTACTTTTCATCTTATAAATATGGCTTAAGTCATAATTAAATAATTTAAAACTTATGTCATAATTTTGTCAATTTTGGCTTAGTGTTCATCATTTCTGCTCTTCATATTATAAATATGGCTTAAGTCATAATTAAATAATTTCAAACTTATGTCATAATTTTGTCAATTTTGGCTTAGTGTTCATCATTTCTGCTCTTCATCTTATAAATATGGCTTAAGTCATAATTAAATAATTTCAAACTTATGTCATAATTTTGTCAATTTTGGCTTAGTGTTCATCATTTCTACTTTTCATCTTATAAATATGGCTTAAGTCATAATTAAATAATTTCAAACTTATGTCATAATTTTGTCAATTTTGGCTTAGTATTCATCATTTCTACTTTTCATCTTATAAATATGGCTTAAGTCATAATTAAATAATTTCAAACTTATGTCATAATTTTGTCAATTTTGGCTTAGTTTTCATCTTTTCTACTTTTCATCTTATAAATATGGCTTAAGTCATAATTAAATAATTTCAAACTTATGTCATAATTTTGTCAATTTTGACTTAGTATTCATCATTTCTACTTTTCATCTTATAAATATGGCTTAAGTCATAATTAAATAATTTCAAACTTATGTCATAATTTTGTCAAGTTTGGCTTAGTGTTCATCATTTCTACTTTTCATCTTATAAGTATGGCTTAAGTCATAATTAAATAATTTCAAACTTATGTCATAATTTTGTCAATTTTGACTTAGTGTTCATCATTTCTACTTTTCATCTTATAAGTATGGCTTAAGTCATAATTAAATAATTTCAAACTTATGTCATAATTTTGTCAATTTTGACTTAGTGTTCATCATTTCTACTTTTCATCTTATAAATATGGCTTCAGTCATAATTAAATAATTTCAAACTTATGTCATAATTTTGTCAATTTTGACTTAGTGTTCATCATTTCTACTTTTCATCTTATAAATATGGCTTAAGTCATAATTAAATAATTTCAAACTTATGTCATAATTTTGTCAATTTTGACTTAGTATTCATCATTTCTACTTTTCATCTTATAAATATGGCTTAAGTCATAATTAAATAATTTCAAACTTATGTCATAGTTTTGTCAATTTTGACTTAGTGTTCATCATTTCTGCTCTTCATCTTATAAATATGGCTTAAGTCATAATTAAATAATTTCAAACTTATGTCATAATTTTGTCAATTTTGGCTTAGTGTTCATCATTTCTACTTTTCATCTTATAAATATTGCTTAAGTCATAATTAAATAATTTCAAACTTATGTCATAATTTTGTCAATTTTGGCTTAGTGTTCATCATTTCTACTTTTCATCTTATAAATATGGCTTAAGTCATAATTAAATAATTTCAAACTTATGTCATAATTTTGTCAATTTTGGCTTAGTGTTCATCATTTCTACTTTTCATCTTATAAATATGGCTTAAGTCATAATGAAATAATTTCTAACTTATGTCATAATTTTGTCAATTTTGGCTTAGTGTTCATCATTTCTACTTTTCATCTTATAAATATGGCTTAAGTCATAATTAAATAATTTAAAACTTATGTCATAATTTTGTCAATTTTGGCTTAGTATTCATCATTTCTACTTTTCATCTTATAAATATGGCTTAAGTCATAATTAAATAATTTCAAACTTATGTCATAATTTTGTCAATTTTGGCTTAGTGTTCATCATTTCTACTTTTCATCTTATAAGTATGGCTTCAGTCATAATTAAATAATTTCAAACTTATGTCATAATTTTGTCAATTTTGACTTAGTGTTCATCATTTCTACTTTTCATCTTATAAGTATGGCTTAAGTCATAATTAAATAATTTCAAACTTATGTCATAATTTTGTCAATTTTGGCTTAGTATTCATCATTTCTACTTTTCATCTTATAAGTATGGCTTCAGTCATAATTAAATAATTTCAAACTTATGTCATAATTTTGTCAATTTTGGCTTAGTATTCATCATTTCTACTTTTCATCTTATAAGTATGGCTTAAGTCATAATTAAATAATTTCAAACTTATGTCATAATTTTGTCAATTTTGACTTAGTATTCATCTTTTCTACTTTTCATCTTATAAATATGGCTTAAGTCATAATTAAATAATTTCAAACTTATGTCATAATTTTGTCAATTTTGACTTAGTGTTCATCATTTCTACTTTTCATCTTATAAGTATGGCTTAAGTCATAATTAAATAATTTCAAACTTATGTCATAATTTTGTCAATTTTGGCTTAGTATTCATCATTTCTACTTTTCATCTTATAAGTATGGCTTAAGTCATAATTAAATAATTTCAAACTTATGTCATAATTTTGTCAATTTTGGCTTAGTGTTCATCATTTCTACTTTTCATCTTATAAGTATGGCTTCAGTCATAATTAAATAATTTCAAACTTATGTCATAATTTTGTCAATTTTGGCTTAGTATTCATCATTTCTACTTTTCATCTTATAAGTATGGCTTAAGTCATAATTAAATAATTTCAAACTTATGTCATAATTTTGTCAATTTTGACTTAGTGTTCATCATTTCTACTTTTCATCTTATAAATATGGCTTCAGTCATAATTAAATAATTTCAAACTTATGTCATAATTTTGTCAATTTTGACTTAGTGTTCATCATTTCTACTTTTCATCTTATAAGTATGGCTTAAGTCATAATTAAATAATTTCAAACTTATGTCATAATTTTGTCAATTTTGACTTAGTATTCATCTTTTCTACTTTTCATCTTATAAGTATGGCTTCAGTCATAATTAAATAATTTCAAACTTATGTCATAATTTTGTCAATTTTGACTTAGTGTTCATCATTTCTACTTTTCATCTTATAAGTATGGCTTAAGTCATAATTAAATAATTTCAAACTTATGTCATAATTTTGTCAATTTTGGCTTAGTATTCATCATTTCTACTTTTCATCTTATAAGTATGGCTTCAGTCATAATTAAATAATTTCAAACTTATGTCATAATTTTGTCAATTTTGGCTTAGTATTCATCATTTCTACTTTTCATCTTATAAGTATGGCTTAAGTCATAATTAAATAATTTCAAACTTATGTCATAATTTTGTCAATTTTGACTTAGTATTCATCTTTTCTACTTTTCATCTTATAAGTATGGCTTCAGTCATAATTAAATAATTTCAAACTTATGTCATAATTTTGTCAATTTTGACTTAGTGTTCATCATTTCTACTTTTCATCTTATAAGTATGGCTTAAGTCATAATTAAATAATTTCAAACTTATGTCATAATTTTGTCAATTTTGGCTTAGTATTCATCATTTCTACTTTTCATCTTATAAGTATGGCTTCAGTCATAATTAAATAATTTCAAACTTATGTCATAATTTTGTCAATTTTGGCTTAGTATTCATCATTTCTACTTTTCATCTTATAAGTATGGCTTAAGTCATAATTAAATAATTTCAAACTTATGTCATAATTTTGTCAATTTTGACTTAGTGTTCATCATTTCTACTTTTCATCTTATAAATATGGCTTCAGTCATAATTAAATAATTTCAAACTTATGTCATAATTTTGTCAATTTTGACTTAGTGTTCATCATTTCTACTTTTCATCTTATAAATATGGCTTAAGTCATAATTAAATAATTTCAAACTTATGTCATAATTTTGTCAATTTTGACTTAGTATTCATCATTTCTACTTTTCATCTTATAAATATGGCTTAAGTCATAATTAAATAATTTCAAACTTATGTCATAGTTTTGTCAATTTTGACTTAGTGTTCATCATTTCTGCTCTTCATCTTATAAATATGGCTTAAGTCATAATTAAATAATTTCAAACTTATGTCATAATTTTGTCAATTTTGGCTTAGTGTTCATCATTTCTACTTTTCATCTTATAAATATTGCTTAAGTCATAATTAAATAATTTCAAACTTATGTCATAATTTTGTCAATTTTGGCTTAGTGTTCATCATTTCTACTTTTCATCTTATAAATATGGCTTAAGTCATAATTAAATAATTTCAAACTTATGTCATAATTTTGTCAATTTTGGCTTAGTGTTCATCATTTCTACTTTTCATCTTATAAATATGGCTTAAGTCATAATTAAATAATTTCAAACTTATGTCATAATTTTGTCAATTTTGGCTTAGTATTCATCATTTCTACTTTTCATCTTATAAATATGGCTTAAGTCATAATTAAATAATTTCAAACTTATGTCATAATTTTGTCAATTTTGGCTTAGTGTTCATCATTTCTACTTTTCATCTTATAAATATGGCTTAAGTCATAATTAAATAATTTCAAACTTATGTCATAATTTTGTCAATTTTGGCTTAGTATTCATCATTTCTACTTTTCATCTTATAAATATGGCTTAAGTCATAATTAAATAATTTCAAACTTATGTCATAATTTTGTCAATTTTGGCTTAGTGTTCATCATTTCTACTTTTCATCTTATAAATATGGCTTAAGTCATAATTAAATAATTTCAAACTTATGTCATAATTTTGTCAATTTTGGCTTAGTATTCATCATTTCTACTTTTCATCTTATAAATATGGCTTAAGTCATAATTAAATAATTTCAAACTTGTCATAATTTTGTCAATTTTGGCTTAGTATTCATCTTTTCTACTTTTCATCTTATAAATATGGCTTAAGTCATAATTAAATAATTTCAAACTTATGTCATAATTTTGTCAATTTTGGCTTAGTGTTCATCATTTCTACTTTTCATCTTATAAATATGGCTTAAGTCATAATTAAATAATTTCAAACTTATGTCATAATTTTGTCAATTTTGGCTTAGTATTCATCATTTCTACTTTTCATCTTATAAATATGGCTTAAGTCATAATTAAATAATTTCAAACTTATGTCATAATTTTGTCAATTTTGGCTTAGTGTTCATCATTTCTACTTTTCATCTTATAAATATGGCTTAAGTCATAATTAAATAATTTCAAACTTATGTCATAATTTTGTCAATTTTGGCTTAGTATTCATCATTTCTACTTTTCATCTTATAAATATGGCTTAAGTCATAATTAAATAATTTCAAACTTGTCATAATTTTGTCAATTTTGGCTTAGTATTCATCTTTTCTACTTTTCATCTTATAAATATGGCTTAAGTCATAATTAAATAATTTCAAACTTATGTCATAATTTTGTCAATTTTGACTTAGTGTTCATCATTTCTACTTTTCATCTTATAAATATGGCTTAAGTCATAATTAAATAATTTCAAACTTATGTCATAATTTTGTCAATTTTGGCTTAGTATTCATCATTTCTACTTTTCATCTTATAAATATGGCTTAAGTCATAATTAAATAATTTCAAACTTATGTCATAATTTTGTCAATTTTGGCTTAGTATTCATCATTTCTACTTTTCATCTTATAAGTATGGCTTCAGTCATAATTAAATAATTTCAAACTTATGTCATAATTTTGTCAATTTTGGCTTAGTATTCATCATTTCTACTTTTCATCTTATAAATATGGCTTAAGTCATAATTAAATAATTTCAAACTTGTCATAATTTTGTCAATTTTGGCTTAGTATTCATCTTTTCTACTTTTCATCTTATAAATATGGCTTCAGTCATAATTAAATAATTTCAAACTTATGTCATAATTTTGTCAATTTTGGCTTAGTATTCATCTTTTCTACTTTTCATCTTATAAATATTGCTTAAGTCATAATTAAATAATTTCAAACTTATGTCATAATTTTGTCAATTTTGGCTTAGTGTTCATCATTTCTACTTTTCATCTTATAAATATGGCTTAAGTCATAATTAAATAATTTCAAACTTATGTCATAATTTTGTCAATTTTGGCTTAGTGTTCATCATTTCTACTTTTCATCTTATAAATATGGCTTAAGTCATAATTAAATAATTTCAAACTTATGTCATAATTTTGTCAATTTTGACTTAGTGTTCATTATTTCTACTTTTCATCTTATAAATATGGCTTAAGTCATAATTAAATAATTTCAAACTTATGTCATAATTTTGTCAATTTTGGCTTAGTATTCATCATTTCTACTTTTCATCTTATAAATATGGCTTAAGTCATAATTAAATAATTTCAAACTTATGTCATAATTTTGTCAATTTTGGCTTAGTATTCATCTTTTCTACTTTTCATCTTATAAATATGGCTTAAGTCATAATTAAATAATTTCAAACTTATGTCATAATTTTGTCAATTTTGACTTAGTATTCATCATTTCTACTTTTCATCTTATAAATATGGCTTAAGTCATAATTAAATAATTTCAAACTTATGTCATAATTTTGTCAAGTTTGGCTTAGTGTTCATCATTTCTACTTTTCATCTTATAAGTATGGCTTAAGTCATAATTAAATAATTTCAAACTTATGTCATAATTTTGTCAATTTTGACTTAGTGTTCATCATTTCTACTTTTCATCTTATAAGTATGGCTTAAGTCATAATTAAATAATTTCAAACTTATGTCATAATTTTGTCAATTTTGGCTTAGTATTCATCTTTTCTACTTTTCATCTTATAAATATTGCTTAAGTCATAATTAAATAATTTCAAACTTATGTCATAATTTTGTCAATTTTGGCTTAGTATTCATCTTTTCTACTTTTCATCTTATAAGTATGGCTTCAGTCATAATTAAATAATTTCAAACTTATGTCATAATTTTGTCAAATTTGACTTAGTATTCATCATTTCTACTTTTCATCTTATAAGTATGGCTTCAGTCATAATTAAATAATTTCAAACTTATGTCATAATTTTGTCAATTTTGGCTTAGTGTTCATCATTTCTACTTTTCATCTTATAAGTATGGCTTAAGTCATAATTAAATAATTTAAAACTTATGTCATAATTTTGTCAATTTTGACTTAGTATTCATCTTTTCTACTTTTCATCTTATAAATATGGCTTGGGTCATCATTAACTTATTTCAACTCAGTGTCATTCTTTTGTGTCAATTTTGACTTTGCGTCACATAATTATCACTTATTCATAATTTCTACTTTTGTAGAATTTTTTGTCATATTTTTTTCAATTTTTACTTTTTATCTCATAATTATGATTTACTATTCATAATTTCTACTTTCAATATTATAAATATGATTAAATAATTTTAACTCTGCCATAATGTTTGTTAATTTGGAACTGAAGTCTCTCTTCTTTATTAGGACACCCCTGTGAGTTCAAACGAGGCAGCGCCAAACACAACGGCTGAAGCCAAACCTGTCGGTTATTTTAGTTTATTATACTAACATTTATACACATGTAATTTGCTTTCATTTATTTAGTTTTTGCCACTAATGAACTATAATAATCTAACATTACTAATAATATTGGTGTGATGATTAAACATTTTGTTATGTATTTATTTATTCTTTTTTTCAGGATCCTGGAATGATCATGGGATTTATTCACAAACTTAACCCATTCAGGTTTTCCTCACAGGTACAGGTACACACACAATATCTCTCTCTCTCTCTCTCTCTCTCTCTCTCTCTCTCTCTCTCTCTCTCTCTCTCTCTCTCTCTCTCTCTCTATATATATATATATATATATATATATATATATATATATATATATATATATATATATATATCAATTCAGCTTTATTGGCATGACGGTCGGATAGTAACAGTACAATGTTGCCAAAGTATTAAACATGTAACAAGTTATACAGGTATAGATAGATAAATACAAAATACAATAAAAAAAGGGGAAGAAAGGATACATTGCTATATTGTACACATATATTGACATAACTCAACAGGTGTTAAAATACAGGGTGAAGGGTTCCAGAGAGCAGTGAAGAGAATGAGGAGGGTTCAGCCATTGCCCCTCATGATATGGCAGGAGGACACATACTGCGCTGCCAAGTGGAGACATTTCTCTTCTTCTCCTGAGATATAACAGAGTTGGTCGCTGTCACTGGTTTGCAGGAATTCGGGGAACATTTGAGTGATTTGGGGGAAATATATTTCTCTGATGTTGTTATATTTGCACTGGGTGAGGAAGTGCAGCTCGACCTCTACGACTCCACCAGGGTAGTGTGAGCACAGTCTGAGCTCTCCATCTATACACACACACACACACACACACACACACACACACACACACACACACACACACACACACACACACACACACACACACACACACACACACACAAACATTCTGCATTTTTACTTTCTCAAACTCATCATGTATGATTTATAAGTCTTTTGAAAAGTGGGGACCGCTGGCTGGTTCCAACAATGTAGGTAATGTCAGGTTTTACTATCCTGATGGGGACATTTGGTCCCCACAATGTAATATAAAGAAGGGCACACATACACACACACACACAGCTCCTTAAGGTCTCAGCACAATCCGCCGGCGCTCTTTCGGCCGCTCAGCAGTAAATGTTTGTCTGTTTCAGCATCTCTCTCTCTCTCGGTTGGTTCTGTAGAACAAGAGCGACGAGCCTCCAAGTGTCTCCGCATCCGAGCAGCAAACACAGGTCAACACACATTCACTCTCTCTCTCTCTCTCACACACACACACACATACACACACTCCTACACTCCTCCACTCCTCCGGTGGGACTGCGTTCATGCTCTGACTTCTGTGAGTTTGCGTTTCAGGATCTCGCTGGGATGCATCTGAAGTCTCCCGCTCAGGTACGAGAGTCTGGATTCATCAGAGTTTGTGATGTCTGATTATATGGACGCGAGTCTGTCAGGCTTTTGTTCTCGCCAATGAACTGTGTGTGTGTAAACACACACACGTCTGACCGGCTGATCTGTTGTTTCTGGTTTGAAGTGCGTCAGCGTCTACGCATTATTTTCTCTTTGGCTTGTTTGTGCTAAAGCTAAAACATTAATGAAAATCAATACAAGCTATATAGATGTATAAAAAAAACGAATAACAATTACAGAAGCACAATAAAACTACTAAAAATCAAGTCTATATTAGTATGTTAATTAAACTAAAGTTGCATTGATTTAAATATATAGTATAATATAATAATATAATAATATTACAACATAATAATATGCGAAAAATGCCGGCTCTAGCTCTTTGGTTGCCCTAGGCGAGATAGAGTTTTGTCTGGCCCAATCAATCTTTAAGTAAACTACATTATATTTGTTTTTAATATAAATAATATGGCATCTATCGTTACTCTAGTAAAAAAAAACAAAAAAAAAACAGAGGCCCCACTTTTTATGTTCTTCTGACGCCCATGTAGAGAGCGTTTGTACTTTTCATAACTAACATGCATACGTTATCCATATTTATAACGAACTGGACTTTTGATATTTAAATGACATCCATATAGGTTATTGTAGATTATTGTTAGTGAAGTTATGTTTGCAATACGTAGTAATACGTAGAAAACTACCAAGTGATAGCTTAGTGACAATATGAATAAAATTAATATTAGTTGATAATATTGATAATACTAAGTAAATTTATTTAGCTTGACTGAGATAAGAAGACTATCATCTATACTGGGCTTTCTTTCGATTTTCTTCCTTTCTCTTTCTCCGTCCCTGTGCATCCGCGGGTTTAGATGCCTCATTTTTGATGAACGCACAAGATGAGCACTGACCTAACGCCTGAACCAATAATCAATAATCACCATCAATTCAATCTAATAATCAGGTTGATAAGTAATTAAACGTGTGGCTGAGGGGGCGCCCTATGATCATCATGTTTAATAAACATAGCTTGCCTATAGCAAACGCTGTGTGTGTGTGTGTGTGTGTGTGTGTGTGTGTGTGTGTGTGTGTGTGTGTGTGTGTGTGTGTGTGTGTGTGTGTGTGTGTGTGTGTGTGTGTGTGTGTGTGTGTGTGTGTGTGTGTGTGTGTGTGTGTGTGTGTGTGTGTGTGTGTGTATTATATATATATATGCAGCTGTGGGCAAAGTTTGCGAATGACACAAATATACGTTTTCACAAAGTCAGTGTTTTTAGATCTTTTTGCAGAGTTCAACTTTCTTTCTTTCTCAAGAACTTTGCAGTTCGCCGCGGCATGCTGTCAGTCAACTTCTGGGACACACCCCACTGATGGCAGCCCGTTCTTACATAAGCAATACTTGAGTTTGTCAGAATTTGTGGGTTTTTGTTTGCCTCTTAAAAACTGACCACAAGTTCTCAATGGAATTAAGGTCTGAGTTTCCTGGCCAAGGACCCAAAATGTTGATGTCTTGTTCCCCGAGTCACACTATAGGTGCTCCATCATGCTGGAAAAGCCACTGTTCGTCACCAAACTCTTCTTGGATGGTTGCTCTCGGAGGAACTTTGTGCCGTTCATTATTTACAGCTGTGTTCTGAGTGACCTCCACTTAATTGGTTAGTTGGTCATGTAGTTAGTTATTTACTTAGTTAGTTAGTTAGTTAGTTAGTTAGTTAGTTAGTTAGTTAGTTAGTTAGTTAGTTAGTTAGTTAGTTGTCACAGTTAGCTTGTTAGTTGGTTGCTTAGTTGGTTATGTAGATTGTTACTTATTTAGCTAGTAAGTTGGTAACTTAGCTGGTTACTTAATGGGTTATTTGGTTACAGTTAGTTGTTTACTTACTCTCTCGCTAGTTAGTTGTTGCACAGTTAGTTAGTTGGTTAGTTGGTTAGTTAGTTAGTTACTTAATTGTTTAGTTGGTTATGGTTAGATGTTTAGTTAGATAGATAGATAGATAGATAGATAGATAGATAGATAGATAGATAGATAGATAGATAGATAGATAGATAGATAGATAGATAGATAGATAGATGGTTACGGTTAGTTGATTACTTAGTTAGCTAGCTAGTTAGTTGTTACACGGTTAGTTAGTTAGTTAGTTACTTACTTACTTAATTGGCTAGTTGGATACATAGTGTGTTGTTTATTTAGTTAGATAGTAAGTCAGTTGTCACAGGTGGCTTGTTAGTTGGTTATGTAGTTGGTCACTTATTTAGCTAGTTAGCTGGTTACTTAGTTACATAGTTAGTTGTTTACTTAGTTAGTTAGTTAACTGGTTACTTAGTTAGATAGTTAGTTGTTACATAGTTAGTTAGTTAGTTAGCTGGTTACTTAGTTGGTTACACAATTAGTTGGTTACAATTATGGTCCAATCACTGTGCCTTTTGCAGGATATCAGTCTGTCCCTAATGTCTTTCCAGGAGCGGAGTGGCCTCTTTAATGACACTAGGACCCCATCGGATCACTCTTCATAACATTCTGGAGTATATGCAAATTGCCATAATAAATGAGGCAGCAGACTTTGTGAAAAATAATATTTGTATCATTCTCATGGGGGAAAAAACTGTGTATATGTGTGTGACTTTTCCCATTCATTTTCAATTTGAGGTCATATTGACCCTGACCACCACATGATGATTATACAGGGTTTATTATAAAAATCCTGAATCTCAAATATGACCATCCGGCTCTTGAGGAAGGGTTATTAGTTAATCTGTAAATCATCACTATTGCATGATACACATTTAAATATCGTCTTACTCAGGCATATTTTGGCAGATATTCATATATATAAAGACTTCATTGATTTACATTACAAGCATCAGAATTTCAAATAAAAATCAGCATATGCAGCGAACATAGTTTGCTCCAATTGAATCTTTAAATAAAAATGAGCCATTTTTCCTCCATATTTTCACTCTATGAGCCATAAAAGCCCTAATGTATCAAATATGATACTCAAAAAGCATATTT